>NW_027271132.1:0-65531 GCF_040938485.1 Diadema antillarum
CAAATACCCAATTTACTAGGAGTTCAATGAAACTTTCATTATGGACTAATTTGATTTCATCACCGTTATAATGCCGAGACTCATTGCACAGACTAATTTCGTTTGAAAACATGATCGTGAATCAATTTGGCCACTTTATTCTTAATTTGTAAAGGCATGCTATATAACCACTATTTTCTAGTACTCACGCAGTTTCTTTAAAATTTGTAAATTGCGTCATAATAAGAAATGAAAAACAGAACTCCCAATTTAACGATTTTTTTCCTTTCAACGAAGAAGAAAAAGCTTTGTACCCGATTCACAAAATTCGCGAAATGTTTTCACACGTATAGGCCTACTTTGGGTCATTAGTAGTAATGACGCAAAGATAAGAAACCATGGCATACGCGATTAAAGATCAAGAAGAAGAAAGACATTTCATTCCTTCTGCTGCTTTCAAATACTTTGGTACTTGTTTCAAACTGCAAGTAGTTAGACTATCAAGCATCCTAAATTGGTCATTTATCAGTCACTTAATTTCATAACATACTCTTTCTTGAAAACCTTTTTAACTTTGTTTCTTTGAAACTTCTGAATTCCGCCATAATAAGTAATGAAAGTTTTGTTTCTTTTGAACAAAATAGCTTTGTAATCAGATTGACAAAATTACGGGTTTGTAAACAAATCGTTCTCAATACATTGCGTAATTAGCAGTAATGACGCAAAGATAAAGAAACCATAGGACACGCAATTAAAGATCAAGAAGAAGAAAGGCACTTCATTCATTCTATTAATTTCAAATTCTTTGGTACTTGTGGCAAACTCCAAGTAATTAGACTATCAAGCATCTTAAATTGGTCATTTATCATTCACTTGAATTCATAATGATCTCTTTCTTGCACGAATTGACGGTTTTACGTTGGAAACCGGTTGGAAACCGGTTTACAATGTAATGTACGGCTTCCTCAATAACTTATTCTTTATTTTGTCGAACCTTCCCAGGATTTCTCGCGAGTAACAAAATCGATGAAATCGACAGAACAAATACAAGGAATTTTCTCTCCTTGTAGAACACATCGAATATAGTGTAGGATGTTTCTTTAATTTGTCTGGTTACTGGCAAATACCCAATTTACTGGGAATTCAATGAAACTTTCATTATTGTCTAATTTGATTTCATCACCGTTATAATGCCGAGACCCATTACACAGACTAATTTCGTTTGAAAACATGAACGTAAACCAATTTGGCCACTTTGATCTTAATTTGTAAAGTCATGCTATATAATCACTATTTTCTTGTACTCATGCAGTTTCTTTAAAACTTGTATATTGCGTCATAATAAGAAATGAAGAACAAAATTCAAAATTTTATTATTGTTTTTTTCCTTTCAACAAAGAACAAAGAGCTTTGTACCCGATTCACAAATATGGCAGTATGGTTTCACACATTGTTTCATATATAATCTACTCTAGGCCTACTTTGCATCATTAGTAATTATGACGCAAAGATAAGAAACCATAGCACGCGATTAAAGATGAGGATCAAAAAAGACATTTCATTCCTTGTGCTACTTTCTAATACTTTGGTACTTGTTTCAAACTGCAATTATTAAGCATCTTAAATTTGTCATTTATCAGTCACTTAATTTCATAACATACTCTTTCTTGAAGTTCCTGAAGTTTCTGAAAGTTTCTTTTAAACTACTTGAATTCCGCCAGAATAAGAAATGAAAGTTTTGTTTCTTTTGAACAAAATAGCTTTGTAATCAGATTGACAAAATTGGCGGGTTTCTTATGAATCATTTACAATACATTGCGTCATTAAGAGTAATGACGCAAAGATAAGAAACCATAGGACACGCAATTAAAGATCAAGAAGAAAAAAGGCATTTAATTCATTCTATTACTTTCAAATACTTTGGTACTTGTGGCAAACTGCGAGTAATTAGACTATCAAGCATCTTAAATTGGTCATTTCTCCTTCCCCTGAATTCATAACGTTCTCTTTCTTGAAAATGATTATTTCGTTTACCTTGCACGAAAATTTTACAGCTTTGCGTTGGAAACGGTTTCAAACCCGTTTGCAATGTAATGTACGATTTCCTCAAAAACAGGTTCATTACTTTGTCGAACCTTCCCCGGATTTCTAGCAAGTATACTGTCCGATGTTTCTCTACTTTGCGTGGTTATTGCCAAATACCCAATTTACTGGCAATTGAATGAAACTTTCATTATAGACTAATTTGATTTCATCACCGTTATAATACCGAGACTCATTACACGGACTAATTTCGTTTGAAAACATGATCGTGAACCAATTTGGCCACTATGATCTTAATTTGTAAATTCATGCTGTATAACCACTATCTTGTACTCACGCAGTTTCTTTCAAACTTGTAAATTGCGTCAAAATAAGAAATGAAAAACAAAATTTACAATCTGATTTCTTTTTTCCTTTCAACAAAGAACAAAGAGCTTTGTACCCGATTCACAAATTCCCGGAATGTTTTCACACATGGTTACATATATAATCTACAATAGGCCTACTTTGGGTCATTAGTAGTAATGACGCAAATATAAGAAACCATAGCACACGCGATTAAAGATCAAGAAGAAAAAAGACATTTCATTCCTTCTGCTGCTTTCAAATACTAATCTACGATTTCCCCAATAACGGATTGTCCATTTTGCCGAACCTTCCCAGGATTTCTAACGAGTAACAAAATCGACAGAACAAATACAAGGAATTTTCTGTCCTTGTAGAACACATCGAATATACTGACCGATGTTTCTTTACTTTGCGTGGTTACTGCCAAATACCCAATTTACTAGGAGTTCAATGAAACTTTCATTATGGACTAATTTGATTTCATCACCGTTATAATGCCGAGACTCATTGCACAGACTAATTTCGTTTGAAAACATGATCGTGAATCAATTTGGCCACTTTATTCTTAATTTGTAAAGGCATGCTATATAACCACTATTTTCTAGTACTCACGCAGTTTCTTTAAAATTTGTAAATTGCGTCATAATAAGAAATGAAAAACAGAACTCCCAATTTAACGATTTTTTTCCTTTCAACGAAGAAGAAAAAGCTTTGTACCCGATTCACAAAATTCGCGAAATGTTTTCACACGTATAGGCCTACTTTGGGTCATTAGTAGTAATGACGCAAAGATAAGAAACCATGGCATACGCGATTAAAGATCAAGAAGAAGAAAGACATTTCATTCCTTCTGCTGCTTTCAAATACTTTGGTACTTGTTTCAAACTGCAAGTAGTTAGACTATCAAGCATCCTAAATTGGTCATTTATCAGTCACTTAATTTCATAACATACTCTTTCTTGAAAACCTTTTTAACTTTGTTTCTTTGAAACTTCTGAATTCCGCCATAATAAGTAATGAAAGTTTTGTTTCTTTTGAACAAAATAGCTTTGTAATCAGATTGACAAAATTACGGGTTTGTAAACAAATCGTTCTCAATACATTGCGTAATTAGCAGTAATGACGCAAAGATAAAGAAACCATAGGACACGCAATTAAAGATCAAGAAGAAGAAAGGCACTTCATTCATTCTATTAATTTCAAATTCTTTGGTACTTGTGGCAAACTCCAAGTAATTAGACTATCAAGCATCTTAAATTGGTCATTTATCATTCACTTGAATTCATAATGATCTCTTTCTTGCACGAATTGACGGTTTTACGTTGGAAACCGGTTGGAAAGCGGTTTACAATGTAATGTACGGCTTCCTCAATAACTTATTCTTTATTTTGTCGAACCTTCCCAGGATTTCTCGCGAGTAACAAAATCGATGAAATCGACAGAACAAATACAAGGAATTTTCTCTCCTTGTAGAACACATCGAATATAGTGTAGGATGTTTCTTTAATTTGTCTGGTTACTGGCAAATACCCAATTTACTGGGAATTCAATGAAACTTTCATTATTGTCTAATTTGATTTCATCACCGTTATAATGCCGAGACCCATTACACAGACTAATTTCGTTTGAAAACATGAACGTAAACCAATTTGGCCACTTTGATCTTAATTTGTAAAGTCATGCTATATAATCACTATTTTCTTGTACTCATGCAGTTTCTTTAAAACTTGTATATTGCGTCATAATAAGAAATGAAGAACAAAATTCAAAATTTTATTATTGTTTTTTTCCTTTCAACAAAGAACAAAGAGCTTTGTACCCGATTCACAAATATGGCAGTATGGTTTCACACATTGTTTCATATATAATCTACTCTAGGCCTACTTTGCATCATTAGTAATTATGACGCAAAGATAAGAAACCATAGCACGCGATTAAAGATGAGGATCAAAAAAGACATTTCATTCCTTGTGCTACTTTCTAATACTTTGGTACTTGTTTCAAACTGCAATTATTAAGCATCTTAAATTTGTCATTTATCAGTCACTTAATTTCATAACATACTCTTTCTTGAAGTTCCTGAAGTTTCTGAAAGTTTCTTTTAAACTACTTGAATTCCGCCAGAATAAGAAATGAAAGTTTTGTTTCTTTTGAACAAAATAGCTTTGTAATCAGATTGACAAAATTGGCGGGTTTCTTATGAATCATTTACAATACATTGCGTCATTAAGAGTAATGACGCAAAGATAAGAAACCATAGGACACGCAATTAAAGATCAAGAAGAAAAAAGGCATTTAATTCATTCTATTACTTTCAAATACTTTGGTACTTGTGGCAAACTGCGAGTAATTAGACTATCAAGCATCTTAAATTGGTCATTTCTCCTTCCCCTGAATTCATAACGTTCTCTTTCTTGAAAATGATTATTTCGTTTACCTTGCACGAAAATTTTACAGCTTTGCGTTGGAAACGGTTTCAAACCCGTTTGCAATGTAATGTACGATTTCCTCAAAAACAGGTTCATTACTTTGTCGAACCTTCCCCGGATTTCTAGCAAGTATACTGTCCGATGTTTCTCTACTTTGCGTGGTTATTGCCAAATACCCAATTTACTGGCAATTGAATGAAACTTTCATTATAGACTAATTTGATTTCATCACCGTTATAATACCGAGACTCATTACACGGACTAATTTCGTTTGAAAACATGATCGTGAACCAATTTGGCCACTATGATCTTAATTTGTAAATTCATGCTGTATAACCACTATCTTGTACTCACGCAGTTTCTTTCAAACTTGTAAATTGCGTCAAAATAAGAAATGAAAAACAAAATTTACAATCTGATTTCTTTTTTCCTTTCAACAAAGAACAAAGAGCTTTGTACCCGATTCACAAATTCCCGGAATGTTTTCACACATGGTTACATATATAATCTACAATAGGCCTACTTTGGGTCATTAGTAGTAATGACGCAAATATAAGAAACCATAGCACACGCGATTAAAGATCAAGAAGAAAAAAGACATTTCATTCCTTCTGCTGCTTTCAAATACTAATCTACGATTTCCCCAATAACGGATTGTCCATTTTGCCGAACCTTCCCAGGATTTCTAACGAGTAACAAAATCGACAGAACAAATACAAGGAATTTTCTGTCCTTGTAGAACACATCGAATATACTGACCGATGTTTCTTTACTTTGCGTGGTTACTGCCAAATACCCAATTTACTAGGAGTTCAATGAAACTTTCATTATGGACTAATTTGATTTCATCACCGTTATAATGCCGAGATTCATTGCACAGACTAATTTCGTTTGAAAACATGATCGTGAATCAATTTGGCCACTTTATTCTTAATTTGTAAAGGCATGCTATATAACCACTATTTTCTAGTACTCACGCAGTTTCTTTAAAATTTGTAAATTGCGTCATAATAAGAAATGAAGAACAGAATTCCCAATTTAACGATTTTTTCCTTTCAACGAAGAAGAAAAAGCTTTGTACCCGATTCAACAAAATTCGCGAAATGTTTTCACACGTATAGGCCTACTTTGGGTCATTAGTAGTAATGACGCAAAGATAAGAAACCATGGCATACGCGATTAAAGATCAAGAAGAAGAAAGACATTTCATTCCTTCTGCTGCTTTCAAATACTTTGGTACTTGTTTCAAACTGCAAGTAGTTAGACTATCAAGCATCCTAAATTGGTCATTTATCAGTCACTTAATTTCATAACATACTCTTTCTTGAAAACCTTTTTAACTTTGTTTCTTTGAAACTTCTGAATTCCGCCATAATAAGTAATGAAAGTTTTGTTTCTTTTGAACAAAATAGCTTTGTAATCAGATTGACAAAATTACGGGTTTGTAAACAAATCGTTTTCAATACATTGCGTAATTAGCAGTAATGACGCAAAGATAAAGAAACCATAGGACACGCAATTAAAGATCAAGAAGAAGAAAGGCACTTCATTCATTCTATTAATTTCAAATTCTTTGGTACTTGTGGCAAACTCCAAGTAATTAGACTATCAAGCATCTTAAATTGGTCATTTATCATTCACTTGAATTCATAATGATCTCTTTCTTGCACGAATTGACGGTTTTACGTTGGAAACCGGTTGGAAACCGGTTTACAATGTAATGTACGGCTTCCTCAATAACTTATTCTTTATTTTGTCGAACCTTCCCAGGATTTCTCGCGAGTAACAAAATCGATGAAATCGACAGAACAAATACAAGGAATTTTCTCTCCTTGTAGAACACATCGAATATAGTGTAGGATGTTTCTTTAATTTGTCTGGTTACTGGCAAATACCCAATTTACTGGGAATTCAATGAAACTTTCATTATTGTCTAATTTGATTTCATCACCGTTATAATGCCGAGACCCATTACACAGACTAATTTCGTTTGAAAACATGAACGTAAACCAATTTGGCCACTTTGATCTTAATTTGTAAAGTCATGCTATATAATCACTATTTTCTTGTACTCATGCAGTTTCTTTAAAACTTGTATATTGCGTCATAATAAGAAATGAAGAACAAAATTCAAAATTTTATTATTGTTTTTTTCCTTTCAACAAAGAACAAAGAGCTTTGTACCCGATTCACAAATATGGCAGTATGGTTTCACACATTGTTTCATATATAATCTACTCTAGGCCTACTTTGCATCATTAGTAATTATGACGCAAAGATAAGAAACCATAGCACGCGATTAAAGATGAGGATCAAAAAAGACATTTCATTCCTTGTGCTACTTTCTAATACTTTGGTACTTGTTTCAAACTGCAATTATTAAGCATCTTAAATTTGTCATTTATCAGTCACTTAATTTCATAACATACTCTTTCTTGAAGTTCCTGAAGTTTCTGAAAGTTTCTTTTAAACTACTTGAATTCCGCCAGAATAAGAAATGAAAGTTTTGTTTCTTTTGAACAAAATAGCTTTGTAATCAGATTGACAAAATTGGCGGGTTTCTTATGAATCATTTACAATACATTGCGTCATTAAGAGTAATGACGCAAAGATAAGAAACCATAGGACACGCAATTAAAGATCAAGAAGAAAAAAGGCATTTAATTCATTCTATTACTTTCAAATACTTTGGTACTTGTGGCAAACTGCGAGTAATTAGACTATCAAGCATCTTAAATTGGTCATTTCTCCTTCCCCTGAATTCATAACGTTCTCTTTCTTGAAAATGATTATTTCGTTTACCTTGCACGAAAATTTTACAGCTTTGCGTTGGAAACGGTTTCAAACCCGTTTGCAATGTAATGTACGATTTCCTCAAAAACAGGTTCATTACTTTGTCGAACCTTCCCCGGATTTCTAGCAAGTATACTGTCCGATGTTTCTCTACTTTGCGTGGTTATTGCCAAATACCCAATTTACTGGCAATTGAATGAAACTTTCATTATAGACTAATTTGATTTCATCACCGTTATAATACCGAGACTCATTACACGGACTAATTTCGTTTGAAAACATGATCGTGAACCAATTTGGCCACTATGATCTTAATTTGTAAATTCATGCTGTATAACCACTATCTTGTACTCACGCAGTTTCTTTCAAACTTGTAAATTGCGTCAAAATAAGAAATGAAAAACAAAATTTACAATCTGATTTCTTTTTTCCTTTCAACAAAGAACAAAGAGCTTTGTACCCGATTCACAAATTCCCGGAATGTTTTCACACATGGTTACATATATAATCTACAATAGGCCTACTTTGGGTCATTAGTAGTAATGACGCAAATATAAGAAACCATAGCACACGCGATTAAAGATCAAGAAGAAAAAAGACATTTCATTCCTTCTGCTGCTTTCAAATACTAATCTACGATTTCCCCAATAACGGATTGTCCATTTTGCCGAACCTTCCCAGGATTTCTAACGAGTAACAAAATCGACAGAACAAATACAAGGAATTTTCTGTCCTTGTAGAACACATCGAATATACTGACCGATGTTTCTTTACTTTGCGTGGTTACTGCCAAATACCCAATTTACTAGGAGTTCAATGAAACTTTCATTATGGACTAATTTGATTTCATCACCGTTATAATGCCGAGACTCATTGCACAGACTAATTTCGTTTGAAAACATGATCGTGAATCAATTTGGCCACTTTATTCTTAATTTGTAAAGGCATGCTATATAACCACTATTTTCTAGTACTCACGCAGTTTCTTTAAAATTTGTAAATTGCGTCATAATAAGAAATGAAGAACAGAATTCCCAATTTAACGATTTTTTTCCTTTCAACGAAGAAGAAAAAGCTTTGTACCCGATTCACAAAATTCGCGAAATGTTTTCACACGTATAGGCCTACTTTGGGTCATTAGTAGTAATGACGCAAAGATAAGAAACCATGGCATACGCGATTAAAGATCAAGAAGAAGAAAGACATTTCATTCCTTCTGCTGCTTTCAAATACTTTGGTACTTGTTTCAAACTGCAAGTAGTTAGACTATCAAGCATCCTAAATTGGTCATTTATCAGTCACTTAATTTCATAACATACTCTTTCTTGAAAACCTTTTTAACTTTGTTTCTTTGAAACTTCTGAATTCCGCCATAATAAGTAATGAAAGTTTTGTTTCTTTTGAACAAAATAGCTTTGTAATCAGATTGACAAAATTACGGGTTTGTAAACAAATCGTTTTCAATACATTGCGTAATTAGCAGTAATGACGCAAAGATAAAGAAACCATAGGACACGCAATTAAAGATCAAGAAGAAGAAAGGCACTTCATTCATTCTATTAATTTCAAATTCTTTGGTACTTGTGGCAAACTCCAAGTAATTAGACTATCAAGCATCTTAAATTGGTCATTTATCATTCACTTGAATTCATAATGATCTCTTTCTTGCACGAATTGACGGTTTTACGTTGGAAACCGGTTGGAAACCGGTTTACAATGTAATGTACGGCTTCCTCAATAACTTATTCTTTATTTTGTCGAACCTTCCCAGGATTTCTCGCGAGTAACAAAATCGATGAAATCGACAGAACAAATACAAGGAATTTTCTCTCCTTGTAGAACACATCGAATATAGTGTAGGATGTTTCTTTAATTTGTCTGGTTACTGGCAAATACCCAATTTACTGGGAATTCAATGAAACTTTCATTATTGTCTAATTTGATTTCATCACCGTTATAATGCCGAGACCCATTACACAGACTAATTTCGTTTGAAAACATGAACGTAAACCAATTTGGCCACTTTGATCTTAATTTGTAAAGTCATGCTATATAATCACTATTTTCTTGTACTCATGCAGTTTCTTTAAAACTTGTATATTGCGTCATAATAAGAAATGAAGAACAAAATTCAAAATTTTATTATTGTTTTTTTCCTTTCAACAAAGAACAAAGAGCTTTGTACCCGATTCACAAATATGGCAGTATGGTTTCACACATTGTTTCATATATAATCTACTCTAGGCCTACTTTGCATCATTAGTAATTATGACGCAAAGATAAGAAACCATAGCACGCGATTAAAGATGAGGATCAAAAAAGACATTTCATTCCTTGTGCTACTTTCTAATACTTTGGTACTTGTTTCAAACTGCAATTATTAAGCATCTTAAATTTGTCATTTATCAGTCACTTAATTTCATAACATACTCTTTCTTGAAGTTCCTGAAGTTTCTGAAAGTTTCTTTTAAACTACTTGAATTCCGCCAGAATAAGAAATGAAAGTTTTGTTTCTTTTGAACAAAATAGCTTTGTAATCAGATTGACAAAATTGGCGGGTTTCTTATGAATCATTTACAATACATTGCGTCATTAAGAGTAATGACGCAAAGATAAGAAACCATAGGACACGCAATTAAAGATCAAGAAGAAAAAAGGCATTTAATTCATTCTATTACTTTCAAATACTTTGGTACTTGTGGCAAACTGCGAGTAATTAGACTATCAAGCATCTTAAATTGGTCATTTCTCCTTCCCCTGAATTCATAACGTTCTCTTTCTTGAAAATGATTATTTCGTTTACCTTGCACGAAAATTTTACAGCTTTGCGTTGGAAACGGTTTCAAACCCGTTTGCAATGTAATGTACGATTTCCTCAAAAACAGGTTCATTACTTTGTCGAACCTTCCCCGGATTTCTAGCAAGTATACTGTCCGATGTTTCTCTACTTTGCGTGGTTATTGCCAAATACCCAATTTACTGGCAATTGAATGAAACTTTCATTATAGACTAATTTGATTTCATCACCGTTATAATACCGAGACTCATTACACGGACTAATTTCGTTTGAAAACATGATCGTGAACCAATTTGGCCACTATGATCTTAATTTGTAAATTCATGCTGTATAACCACTATCTTGTACTCACGCAGTTTCTTTCAAACTTGTAAATTGCGTCAAAATAAGAAATGAAAAACAAAATTTACAATCTGATTTCTTTTTTCCTTTCAACAAAGAACAAAGAGCTTTGTACCCGATTCACAAATTCCCGGAATGTTTTCACACATGGTTACATATATAATCTACAATAGGCCTACTTTGGGTCATTAGTAGTAATGACGCAAATATAAGAAACCATAGCACACGCGATTAAAGATCAAGAAGAAAAAAGACATTTCATTCCTTCTGCTGCTTTCAAATACTAATCTACGATTTCCCCAATAACGGATTGTCCATTTTGCCGAACCTTCCCAGGATTTCTAACGAGTAACAAAATCGACAGAACAAATACAAGGAATTTTCTGTCCTTGTAGAACACATCGAATATACTGACCGATGTTTCTTTACTTTGCGTGGTTACTGCCAAATACCCAATTTACTAGGAGTTCAATGAAACTTTCATTATGGACTAATTTGATTTCATCACCGTTATAATGCCGAGACTCATTGCACAGACTAATTTCGTTTGAAAACATGATCGTGAATCAATTTGGCCACTTTATTCTTAATTTGTAAAGGCATGCTATATAACCACTATTTTCTAGTACTCACGCAGTTTCCTTAAAATTTGTAAATTGCGTCATAATAAGAAATGAAAAACAGAATTCCCAATTTAACGATTTTTTTCCTTTCAACGAAGAAGAAAAAGCTTTGTACCCGATTCACAAAATTCGCGAAATGTTTTCACACGTATAGGCCTACTTTGGGTCATTAGTAGTAATGACGCAAAGATAAGAAACCATGGCATACGCGATTAAAGATCAAGAAGAAGAAAGACATTTCATTCCTTCTGCTGCTTTCAAATACTTTGGTACTTGTTTCAAACTGCAAGTAGTTAGACTATCAAGCATCCTAAATTGGTCATTTATCAGTCACTTAATTTCATAACATACTCTTTCTTGAAAACCTTTTTAACTTTGTTTCTTTGAAACTTCTGAATTCCGCCATAATAAGTAATGAAAGTTTTGTTTCTTTTGAACAAAATAGCTTTGTAATCAGATTGACAAAATTACGGGTTTGTAAACAAATCGTTTTCAATACATTGCGTAATTAGCAGTAATGACGCAAAGATAAAGAAACCATAGGACACGCAATTAAAGATCAAGAAGAAGAAAGGCACTTCATTCATTCTATTAATTTCAAATTCTTTGGTACTTGTGGCAAACTCCAAGTAATTAGACTATCAAGCATCTTAAATTGGTCATTTATCATTCACTTGAATTCATAATGATCTCTTTCTTGCACGAATTGACGGTTTTACGTTGGAAACCGGTTGGAAACCGGTTTACAATGTAATGTACGGCTTCCTCAATAACTTATTCTTTATTTTGTCGAACCTTCCCAGGATTTCTCGCGAGTAACAAAATCGATGAAATCGACAGAACAAATACAAGGAATTTTCTCTCCTTGTAGAACACATCGAATATAGTGTAGGATGTTTCTTTAATTTGTCTGGTTACTGGCAAATACCCAATTTACTGGGAATTCAATGAAACTTTCATTATTGTCTAATTTGATTTCATCACCGTTATAATGCCGAGACCCATTACACAGACTAATTTCGTTTGAAAACATGAACGTAAACCAATTTGGCCACTTTGATCTTAATTTGTAAAGTCATGCTATATAATCACTATTTTCTTGTACTCATGCAGTTTCTTTAAAACTTGTATATTGCGTCATAATAAGAAATGAAGAACAAAATTCAAAATTTTATTATTGTTTTTTTCCTTTCAACAAAGAACAAAGAGCTTTGTACCCGATTCACAAATATGGCAGTATGGTTTCACACATTGTTTCATATATAATCTACTCTAGGCCTACTTTGCATCATTAGTAATTATGACGCAAAGATAAGAAACCATAGCACGCGATTAAAGATGAGGATCAAAAAAGACATTTCATTCCTTGTGCTACTTTCTAATACTTTGGTACTTGTTTCAAACTGCAATTATTAAGCATCTTAAATTTGTCATTTATCAGTCACTTAATTTCATAACATACTCTTTCTTGAAGTTCCTGAAGTTTCTGAAAGTTTCTTTTAAACTACTTGAATTCCGCCAGAATAAGAAATGAAAGTTTTGTTTCTTTTGAACAAAATAGCTTTGTAATCAGATTGACAAAATTGGCGGGTTTCTTATGAATCATTTACAATACATTGCGTCATTAAGAGTAATGACGCAAAGATAAGAAACCATAGGACACGCAATTAAAGATCAAGAAGAAAAAAGGCATTTAATTCATTCTATTACTTTCAAATACTTTGGTACTTGTGGCAAACTGCGAGTAATTAGACTATCAAGCATCTTAAATTGGTCATTTCTCCTTCCCCTGAATTCATAACGTTCTCTTTCTTGAAAATGATTATTTCGTTTACCTTGCACGAAAATTTTACAGCTTTGCGTTGGAAACGGTTTCAAACCCGTTTGCAATGTAATGTACGATTTCCTCAAAAACAGGTTCATTACTTTGTCGAACCTTCCCCGGATTTCTAGCAAGTATACTGTCCGATGTTTCTCTACTTTGCGTGGTTATTGCCAAATACCCAATTTACTGGCAATTGAATGAAACTTTCATTATAGACTAATTTGATTTCATCACCGTTATAATACCGAGACTCATTACACGGACTAATTTCGTTTGAAAACATGATCGTGAACCAATTTGGCCACTATGATCTTAATTTGTAAATTCATGCTGTATAACCACTATCTTGTACTCACGCAGTTTCTTTCAAACTTGTAAATTGCGTCAAAATAAGAAATGAAAAACAAAATTTACAATCTGATTTCTTTTTTCCTTTCAACAAAGAACAAAGAGCTTTGTACCCGATTCACAAATTCCCGGAATGTTTTCACACATGGTTACATATATAATCTACAATAGGCCTACTTTGGGTCATTAGTAGTAATGACGCAAATATAAGAAACCATAGCACACGCGATTAAAGATCAAGAAGAAAAAAGACATTTCATTCCTTCTGCTGCTTTCAAATACTAATCTACGATTTCCCCAATAACGGATTGTCCATTTTGCCGAACCTTCCCAGGATTTCTAACGAGTAACAAAATCGACAGAACAAATACAAGGAATTTTCTGTCCTTGTAGAACACATCGAATATACTGACCGATGTTTCTTTACTTTGCGTGGTTACTGCCAAATACCCAATTTACTAGGAGTTCAATGAAACTTTCATTATGGACTAATTTGATTTCATCACCGTTATAATGCCGAGACTCATTGCACAGACTAATTTCGTTTGAAAACATGATCGTGAATCAATTTGGCCACTTTATTCTTAATTTGTAAAGGCATGCTATATAACCACTATTTTCTAGTACTCACGCAGTTTCCTTAAAATTTGTAAATTGCGTCATAATAAGAAATGAAAAACAGAATTCCCAATTTAACGATTTTTTTCCTTTCAACGAAGAAGAAAAAGCTTTGTACCCGATTCACAAAATTCGCGAAATGTTTTCACACGTATAGACCTACTTTGGGTCATTAGTAGTAATGACGCAAAGATAAGAAACCATGGCATACGCGATTAAAGATCAAGAAGAAGAAAGACATTTCATTCCTTCTGCTGCTTTCAAATACTTTGGTACTTGTTTCAAACTGCAAGTAGTTAGACTATCAAGCATCCTAAATTGGTCATTTATCAGTCACTTAATTTCATAACATACTCTTTCTTGAAAACCTTTTTAACTTTGTTTCTTTGAAACTTCTGAATTCCGCCATAATAAGTAATGAAAGTTTTGTTTCTTTTGAACAAAATAGCTTTGTAATCAGATTGACAAAATTACGGGTTTGTAAACAAATCGTTTTCAATACATTGCGTAATTAGCAGTAATGACGCAAAGATAAAGAAACCATAGGACACGCAATTAAAGATCAAGAAGAAGAAAGGCACTTCATTCATTCTATTAATTTCAAATTCTTTGGTACTTGTGGCAAACTCCAAGTAATTAGACTATCAAGCATCTTAAATTGGTCATTTATCATTCACTTGAATTCATAATGATCTCTTTCTTGCACGAATTGACGGTTTTACGTTGGAAACCGGTTGGAAACCGGTTTACAATGTAATGTACGGCTTCCTCAATAACTTATTCTTTATTTTGTCGAACCTTCCCAGGATTTCTCGCGAGTAACAAAATCGATGAAATCGACAGAACAAATACAAGGAATTTTCTCTCCTTGTAGAACACATCGAATATAGTGTAGGATGTTTCTTTAATTTGTCTGGTTACTGGCAAATACCCAATTTACTGGGAATTCAATGAAACTTTCATTATTGTCTAATTTGATTTCATCACCGTTATAATGCCGAGACCCATTACACAGACTAATTTCGTTTGAAAACATGAACGTAAACCAATTTGGCCACTTTGATCTTAATTTGTAAAGTCATGCTATATAATCACTATTTTCTTGTACTCATGCAGTTTCTTTAAAACTTGTATATTGCGTCATAATAAGAAATGAAGAACAAAATTCAAAATTTTATTATTGTTTTTTTCCTTTCAACAAAGAACAAAGAGCTTTGTACTCGATTCACAAATATGGCAGTATGGTTTCACACATTGTTTCATATATAATCTACTCTAGGCCTACTTTGCATCATTAGTAATTATGACGCAAAGATAAGAAACCATAGCACGCGATTAAAGATGAGGATCAAAAAAGACATTTCATTCCTTGTGCTACTTTCTAATACTTTGGTACTTGTTTCAAACTGCAATTATTAAGCATCTTAAATTTGTCATTTATCAGTCACTTAATTTCATAACATACTCTTTCTTGAAGTTCCTGAAGTTTCTGAAAGTTTCTTTTAAACTACTTGAATTCCGCCAGAATAAGAAATGAAAGTTTTGTTTCTTTTGAACAAAATAGCTTTGTAATCAGATTGACAAAATTGGCGGGTTTCTTATGAATCATTTACAATACATTGCGTCATTAAGAGTAATGACGCAAAGATAAGAAACCATAGGACACGCAATTAAAGATCAAGAAGAAAAAAGGCATTTAATTCATTCTATTACTTTCAAATACTTTGGTACTTGTGGCAAACTGCGAGTAATTAGACTATCAAGCATCTTAAATTGGTCATTTCTCCTTCCCCTGAATTCATAACGTTCTCTTTCTTGAAAATGATTATTTCGTTTACCTTGCACGAAAATTTTACAGCTTTGCGTTGGAAACGGTTTCAAACCCGTTTGCAATGTAATGTACGATTTCCTCAAAAACAGGTTCATTACTTTGTCGAACCTTCCCCGGATTTCTAGCAAGTATACTGTCCGATGTTTCTCTACTTTGCGTGGTTATTGCCAAATACCCAATTTACTGGCAATTGAATGAAACTTTCATTATAGACTAATTTGATTTCATCACCGTTATAATACCGAGACTCATTACACGGACTAATTTCGTTTGAAAACATGATCGTGAACCAATTTGGCCACTATGATCTTAATTTGTAAATTCATGCTGTATAACCACTATCTTGTACTCACGCAGTTTCTTTCAAACTTGTAAATTGCGTCAAAATAAGAAATGAAAAACAAAATTTACAATCTGATTTCTTTTTTCCTTTCAACAAAGAACAAAGAGCTTTGTACCCGATTCACAAATTCCCGGAATGTTTTCACACATGGTTACATATATAATCTACAATAGGCCTACTTTGGGTCATTAGTAGTAATGACGCAAATATAAGAAACCATAGCACACGCGATTAAAGATCAAGAAGAAAAAAGACATTTCATTCCTTCTGCTGCTTTCAAATACTAATCTACGATTTCCCCAATAACGGATTGTCCATTTTGCCGAACCTTCCCAGGATTTCTAACGAGTAACAAAATCGACAGAACAAATACAAGGAATTTTCTGTCCTTGTAGAACACATCGAATATACTGACCGATGTTTCTTTACTTTGCGTGGTTACTGCCAAATACCCAATTTACTAGGAATTCAATGAAACTTTCATTATGGACTAATTTGATTTCATCACCGTTATAATGCCGAGACTCATTGCACAGACTAATTTCGTTTGAAAACATGATCGTGAATCAATTTGGCCACTTTATTCTTAATTTGTAAAGGCATGCTATATAACCACTATTTTCTAGTACTCACGCAGTTTCTTTAAAATTTGTAAATTGCGTCATAATAAGAAATGAAAAACAGAATTCCCAATTTAACGATTTTTTTCCTTTCAACGAAGAAGAAAAAGCTTTGTACCCGATTCACAAAATTCGCGAAATGTTTTCACACGTATAGGCCTACTTTGGGTCATTAGTAGTAATGACGCAAAGATAAGAAACCATGGCATACGCGATTAAAGATCAAGAAGAAGAAAGACATTTCATTCCTTCTGCTGCTTTCAAATACTTTGGTACTTGTTTCAAACTGCAAGTAGTTAGACTATCAAGCATCCTAAATTGGTCATTTATCAGTCACTTAATTTCATAACATACTCTTTCTTGAAAACCTTTTTAACTTTGTTTCTTTGAAACTTCTGAATTCCGCCATAATAAGTAATGAAAGTTTTGTTTCTTTTGAACAAAATAGCTTTGTAATCAGATTGACAAAATTACGGGTTTGTAAACAAATCGTTTTCAATACATTGCGTAATTAGCAGTAATGACGCAAAGATAAAGAAACCATAGGACACGCAATTAAAGATCAAGAAGAAGAAAGGCACTTCATTCATTCTATTAATTTCAAATTCTTTGGTACTTGTGGCAAACTCCAAGTAATTAGACTATCAAGCATCTTAAATTGGTCATTTATCATTCACTTGAATTCATAATGATCTCTTTCTTGCACGAAAATTTGACGGTTTTACGTTGGAAACCGGTTGGAAACCGGTTTACAATGTAATGTACGGCTTCCTCAATAACTTATTCTTTATTTTGTCGAACCTTCCCAGGATTTCTCGCGAGTAACAAAATCGATGAAATCGACAGAACAAATACAAGGAATTTTCTCTCCTTGTAGAACACATCGAATATAGTGTAGGATGTTTCTTTAATTTGCTTGGTTACTGCCAAATACCCAATTTACTGGGAATTCAATGAAACTTTCATTATTGTCTAATTTGATTTCATCACCGTTATAATGCCGAGACCCATTACACAGACTAATTTCGTTTGAAAACATGAACGTGAACCAATTTGGCCACTTTGATCTTGATTTGTAAAGTCATGCTATATAATCGCTATTTTCTTGTACTCATGCAGTTTCTTTAAAACTTGTATATTGCGTCATAATAAGAAATGAAGAACAAAATTCAAAATTTCATTATTGTTTTTTTCCTTTCAACAAAGAACAAAGAGCTTTGTACCCGATTCACAAATATGGCAGTATGGTTTCACACATTGTTACATATATAATCTACTCTAGGCCTACTTTGCATCATTAGTAATAATGACGCAAAGATAAGAAACCATAGCACTCGATTAAAGATCAGGATGAAAAAAGACATTTCATTCCTTGTGCTACTTTCAAATACTTTGGTACTTGTTTCAAACTGCAATTATCAAGCATCTTAAATTTGTCATTTATCAGTCACTTAATTTCATAACATACTCTTTCTTGAAGTTCCTGAAGTTTCTGAAAGTTTCTTTTAAACTACTTGAATTCCGCCAGAATAAAAAATGAAAGTTTTGTTTCTTTTGAACAAAATAGCTTTGTAATCAGATTGACAAAATTGGCGGGTTTCTTATGAATCATTTACATTACATTGCGTCATTAACAGTAATGACGCAAAGATAAGAAACCATAGGACACGCAATTAACGATCAAGAAGAAAAAGGGCATTTAATTCATTCTTTTTCCTTCGGCGGTGGGGGATTAGGCTGCGTGGGGTTGAAGCTTCAGCGTCCCTAAACTCTGGAATTTCTTTAATCTTCTTCTGTCAAACCGATGAAGATAGAGCTAAGTTAGTGCTATGAAGACACAGCGTTAATGAATGAAATTTCATGTTTGGTTATGGCGCGGATCAAGGGGTCTCCAGATCGAGGGGAGTGATGGCAAGGAGAGGAATTTTCCACATTTTCAGCATCTTCTTGAGAAATCTACGACGGATTGTCACCAAAATTGGCAGATTGCCTCTTTACGGTGATATGCACTTAATTTGTTAAAATGAGCCCCCTCCCATACACACACACACACACACACCGCTTAAGGGGGGTTGGGGTGGGGGGGCCTCAGCGTCCCTAAACTCAATTTTTATCTTCTTCTGTCAAACTGGAAAAGAGAGCTTAGTTAGTGCTATGAAGACATTAATGCCTGAAATTTTATTTCACGTTTGATTGTGGCGGATCGAGGGGTGTCCTTATGGGGGGAGGAGGGGGATTTACACATATTCTGCATCCTCTTGAGAAATCTTTGATGGATTTTCACCGAACGTGGGAGGTAGCATCTGTAGGATAATAGAATCCCACTTTGTTCGAAGGGACAACAAATCCACGTTGTTCCCCTTCCCCAAAGATAGGGATAAGACCAGGGTAGCCCCCACGTCATTAAGTAAGCAGACGTGAAATTTCATCAAAGTATAGATCTACCTTCTAAAAATGTGATAAAATTGTGTTCTATTACTATTGGTTGTATAGAAAATGTCTTTAAAAAGTATGTATTCCGTTGTCTTCAATAAAATTCTGAATTCCACCCGAACGATCCCACCCCCCTCGTCATGGTCCCTTTCAAGTTCAAGGGGCGGAGATGGGGTGTGGGGGGGGGGGGGGGGCTCCATCTCCTCCCACCTTAGGGGTTGGGGCAGTGCTCATTTAGACAAATTGAGGTCATATCACCAGATAAATACGCTACACTACGTTTCAAGCTTGGCAAATATCTATTACATAAGGGTTTCAAGAAGAAGCTGAATATGTGACAAATCCACCTCCGCCGCACTTAACATTAATTCATGAATTAACTTAGGCACCAGCACTCTATCAGTTCCATCATTTTTGTATAGAATGTTTTTTTAAAGCTAATATGTAATTTTATAATTCGAGGGATGCGTCTTTAGTTTTCAGGAAAAAGACAGAAAATGTGAAAAATAAGCCTCCTTCCTACCCCCTCCCCTTTTTGAGCATCCCTTCATTTGTCATAGTAAACTTGAGCCTACATCATGCATTAACTGTATTTACAGTACTATCACCATAAAGAGGCTATCTGCAAGTTTGGTGAAAATTCGTCATAGATTTTTCAAGAAGATGGAGAAAATTTTGAAAATCCCCCTCCTCCCCCCTGGTTATAGCTCGTTATTACGAGGTTTGTTATTGTGAAGGCTCTTTATTCCTAAGATTCGTTATTCCGAAGGTTCACTGTTCCGAATTTCATTTACGGATTAACCAGTCTTCGGAATAACGAACCTTCGGAATAACGCCACAAATTTTCGGATTAACGAACCTCTAGGTATAGGGACTTTGCGTGTTTCGGATTAACGACTCTTCGGAATAACGAACCTTCGGAATAGCGAACCTTCGGAATAACGAACAGCACCCCCTCACCTACCCCCGATCAGACATGAGATTTCAGTCATTAATGTCTTTACAGCACTAACTTTTTCGGTTCGACAAAGGTAAAAAAAAAAAAATCAAGAGAATAGGGACTCTGAGGGTTCAACCCCCCCCCCCTCGTCGGCGGGGGGGGGGGGGGATTCAATTTAACAAATTAAGATCACCATAAATATACTATCTGCCGAGTTTGGTGAAAATCCGTCATAGATTTTACAAGCATTACAATTATAGATTTAATAAAGAAGCCAATGCTCCAATGCCAATGCAAGTCACGGTCAAGAAGTTGTTTACATCCAGCGAGTACAACGTGTTAACATAAAATTTGCACAGCACAAGAGTGAAATTGCGCGCACTGCAGTGTAGTAATAAAACCTGCAGTGCGCGCAAAGATACTGTGTGGGCGTGTCTTCCCAGACTACAGTTTACCGAAACTTACGTCAAAGGGAAGACACGGCCACACAAGCATTACAATTATAAATTTAATAAAGAAGCCAAATTGATGAGCAGAACACGCCGCCCATGAGAATGTGTAGGCACGCGCGAGTGTACACACCAATCAACGGTACACTTACACAAACACACAGAATGGAAAGGGGTCCGCAATAGCCATCCCGATGGGCGGCGTGATGAGAATAACATACAGCGAGGAGGATACGAAGTACATACAGCGTCCACAGTACACTGGACTGCGCGTGCGTTAACTGAAGGACGTCACATGCACAATATAATACATGGTGACAAAATAATTTTCGTTTGCTACCAACATTGGGCTGCGTAAGAGAGTGACGTAACCTGCCAGTAGTAATTTTGTAAACAAAATACAGTCTGGGGATTCCCCAAACCTTCATTAACTTTTTGTTATGAAAAGGCCATTATAAAACTATCCAGTTCGCTGCATGAGTGTTCTTGCATCTCTCACAAACCAACTACCAACGAGGCATCAGTTAACACATCATTATCAATATTATTCTATTTAACAAACAACAAAAGGCCGTCTTGAAAGGACGCCACAAACACCTATGCAGGAAAAAGGCCCTCTTTTCCATGAAATTAATTCCTGCTGTATATTGTTTTCCGGTTAAAACACGCAAAGAACAGTAATCGTCGAACAGAAATTCATGGCTCTCATATCAATGCGAGCTATTCTCCGTGTACAAACCTAACATGCAGTAAATATCCATGTCTACTGCCCAAATTGTAAAGTGATGTACATACAAAATGCTCCCATATAAGTGTTTATGCTTATGGAGCCGTACAAAAATTCCTTTCCAAGACATCAGACAGCCTAGTATAAACTGACTCAAATATTCCACATAATGATACCTCTGAAAACAGGTAAAATTTCATAACTGCATATATACATTACATGTGCATATAAAACAGAATGAACAATTCTTATGATTGTGACATGCATAAAAAACAAGAACATATGAAAAAAAGAAAACTTGTACGATTCTACAGGCAGGAAATCAGCATGAAATTGTCAATATCAGTCATTCTGTCAGTTCAGTTAAACTTTAATCATGCCGCTGATGCATGTTCATAGTCTGAGTTTGTAAACTGACAAGGTTGTAACAAACCGCCATGCCCGTACTGCCGCAGATAGAGTCAGGTGAGCTGAAATTCAGGCAACTTACTCAGAAAGTAGTTTAGTGGTATAAGACTCGGGCATTTTATTCTGCACATAATGATAATAAAACACTTCCTGTGTATTCCATCTTCCCAATCGTCGTACCTTGTCGGGTTGAGCGCCAACCGTTTCGACCGCCGCGGTGGCTCCCGTCGGGCGGAATGACTTCGCTGAGAAACCTTTGTCCTTCAAACCAGCGTAACTGATTCCTTCCTCGAGAACTTTCGCGATAGAAGATGCCTCAAGATGTCTGTATGGGGGGCGAAGCGTGATAAAAACGGGTGATCCAGGGATAGCGTCGCGAACCGCGTCCGTGCGTGCAATGTACTGGCTAAGTGCTTGCACCGGGTCCAGTAACGGATCGTCATGCTTCGGCAAATGGCACTCGAAACCCCTGCGCTGCAAATCATTTTTTGTGGCAAACAGTGTGATAACGGCCGATCCATCATCCATGAACTTGACATGTTTGGTGCTAAAAACGGCCTTAGCCCGCCTGGAATGGGCAGAGTCGTCGGCCGTGAATAGCGTGGCACGGGGGGCGATATCAGAAGGTCGCAGCATCAGGCAAATTGACAACAGAACAATCGTTTTCAGACGAAGATGCTTTATGTCCAGCATTCCATTCATTTTCCAAGACCGAAACAAACGTGTGAACGCGTCCACTGGCATGATAGGCGTGTGAGCGAGGGGTTCACGCGTACCCGACTTGATGAGTGACGTCACCAATAGCGTAATGGAAGAGCACTTGGTAAGATCCGGGTAGTTCAAGCTAACATACAGGTGGGATACCGCAGCTTGAGCGTTGCGAAGGACTGAGCGGGGTTTTTCCGAAGAGTCACTCAGCGTACATAAAAAATCAGCGAGCGATCCAAGGTGAGTCAGGCGGGAAGGCTAGACTACGGAAGCTTAAAAGTACCAACCAGATGACGAGATAAGAAGACGAGAAGACAGGTTAAATACCGAGAAGCCGAGTTATTGCAACTCGGCAAGTCGACTTGCTTGGATCAAGAAGACAAGATGACAAGTTGTTGAAACTCGGTAAGTCGACTCGTTTGGGACAAGAAGACATGATAACGAGTTGTTGAAACTCGGAAAGTAGACTTGCTTTGGACAAGAAGTCGAGATGACAAGTTATTGAAACTCGGCAAGTCGACTCGTTTGGAACAAGAAGACATGATAACGGGTTGTTGAAACTCGGAAAGTCGACTCGTTTCGGACAAGAAGTCAAGATGACAAGTTGTTGAAACTCGGCAAGTCGACTCGTTTGGGACAAGAAGTCAAGATGACAAGGTGTTGAAACTCGGCAAGTCGACTCGTTTGGAACAAGAAGACATGATAACGAGTTGTTGAAACTCGGAAAGTCGACTTGCTTGGGACAAGAAGTCAAGATGACAAGTTGTTGAAACTCGGTAAGTCGACTCGTTTGGGACAAGAAGACATGATAACGAGTTGTTGAAACTCGGAAAGTCGACTCGTTTGGGACAAGAAGTCAAGATGACAAGTTGTTGAAACTCGGCAAGTCGACTCGTTTGGGACAAGAAGTCAAGATGACAAGGTGTTGAAACTCGGCAAGTCGACTCGTTTGGAACAAGAAGACATGATAACGGGTTGTTGAAACTCGGAAAGTCGACTCGTTTGGGACAAGAAGTCAAGATGACAAGGTGTTGAAACTCGGCAAGTCGACTCGTTTGGAACAAGAAGACATGATAACGAGTTGTTGAAACTCGGAAAGTCGACTTGCTTGGGACAAGAAGTCAAGATGAAGTGTTATTGAAACTCGGCAAGTCGACTTGCTTGGGACAAGAAGTCAAGATGACAAGTTGTTGAAACTCGGCAAGTCGACTCGTTTGGAACAAGAAGACATGATAACGAGTTGTTGAAACTCGGCAAGTCGACTCGTTTGGACAAGAAGTCAAGATGACAAGTTGTTGAAACTCGGCAAGTCGACTCGTTAGGGACAAGAAGTCAAGATGACAAGTATTGAAACTCGGCAAGTCGACTTGTTTGGGACACAAAGACATGATAACGAGCTGTTGAAACTCAGCAAGTCGACTCGTTTTGGACAAAAAGACCATGAAAATGAATTGTTGAAACTCGGGAAGTCGACTTGTTTGGGAAAGAAGACATGATAACGAGTGTTGAAACTCGGAATGTCGACTTGTTTTGGACGAGAGACAAAATGCCGAGTTGTCAAAACACGACAAGTCGACGTTGTTTTGGAAAAGAAGACAAATTGGTTAGTTAGTGGAACAGAAAAGTCGACTTGTTGCGGACAAAAGACAAGTCAACGAGTGGTTGGAATTTGTTTAGGACAAGAAATCAAGGTGACAAGTTGTTTATCGATATTTGGGTCTAGGAACACTACTTCCTGGAAAACTACCCATAATTACTACCCCTTGGATCTGGATAACTACCCCGATAACTACCCCCGTATAATTACCCCGGGATAACTACTTCTGGATAACTATCCCACAGATGACTACCCCCAGATAGCACTATCAAATAAAACATCATCACAACAACAACAACAAAGCAGTGAATTCAAAGACAAATGCAACTTAAACAATCACTGAATATTTCCGATGCCCCACCCTGACCCGATGGTGTTAACTCATCCAGCAAAACTGGTAATTAAATTTATGTTCTTTCAGAAAAAAAACAAAAACTTGTCATTATAGTACCACCCAACGGCAACACATTGCCCTACGATGATCAAAGATATGTTTAGTTTCAGTGGCGTATCTAGGGGGGGGGCAAGGGGGGCACGTGCCCCGGGCGCCACTCCTTGGGGGCGCAAAAAACGAAAAAAAAAGCGAAGAAAAGAAGGGAAAAAAAAGAAAAAAAAAAGGAAAAAGAAGAAGAAGAAAAGAAAAAAAAAAGAAGAAGAAGAAGAAAAAAAAACTCGACCGGAAGGGGGGGGGAGGGAGAATGGTGGGGGGGGGGGCAGAAAACCAAATCAAACCAGATAAAAACAAAACATGATGATGACGCGGACAAAATGACAATGTTTATTGTGTTCACACAAGAATTCCATGTTCCGTAAGCTGAAATACAAAAATTTTCGGCGCGCTCGCTGCGCTCGCTCGCCAAATATATATAAAAAAGAAGGTAAGAACAAAACTTGATGACGCAGACAAAATGTCAATGTCTATTGTGTTCACACATGTCATTTAATATTTAGCAGGCAAAATGTTTCACTGAGCAGCGGCTGCAATTTCTTTCGTTCTGAAGCGATCGCCAATTGGATCAAAAGGCGCCAACGGTTTAAAACGTACGGGGGGGGGCGCAAAAAAACCCCAAATCAAACAAGATAAGAACAAAACGCAATGATGACGCGGAAATATACAAATTTCGGCTCACTCGCTCGTACTATTAGAGTATTTTTTCAAGTCTTCAGTTTGGTGGTATAAATCGTTATCTATAAGGCCGTCACTATATCTTGATTAGAATTGTAAGATTTAATGAGCAAAAAATGACAAGAGTTCCATGTTTAGTAAGCTGAAATATAAAAATTTTCTGCTCGCTCGCTGCGCTCACTCGCCAAAATTTATCAAAAAAAAAAAAGGAAGAAGAAGATAAGAACAAAACGTGACGATGACGCGGACAAAATGACAATGGCTATTGTGTTCACACATGTCATTTGATATTTAGCAAGCAAGATGTTTCACTGAGCAGCGGCTGCAATTTCTTTCGTTCTGAAGGCGATCACCGATTGGATCAAAAGAGGACGCCAACGGTTTCGAACATACGGGGGGGGGGGGCGCAAAAAAAAACAAATCAAAAAAGATAAGAACAAAACGTAATGATGACGCGGAAATATACAAATTTCGGCTTCAGTTTGTTGGTATAAATCGTTATCTATAAGGTCGTCACTATATCCTGATTAGAATTGTAAGATTTAATAAGCAAAAAATGACAAGAATTCCATGTTTTGTAAGCTGAAATACAAAATTTTTCGGCTCGCTCGCTGCGCTCGCTCGTCAAAATTTATATATTTATATATATATATATATATATATATATATAAGAGAGATAAGAACAAAACGTGATGATGACGCAGAAATATACAAATTTCGGCTCACTCGCGTGCACTAATTTAGAGGGTTTTTTTTAAGTCCTCAGTTTGTTGGTATAAATCGTTATCTATAAGGCCGTCACTATATCTTGATTAGAATTGTAAGATTTAATAAGCAAAAAATGACAAGAATTACATGTTTTGCAAGCTGAAATACAAAAATTTTCGGCTCGCTCGCTGCGCTCGCTCGCCAATATATATATATATATATATATATATATATATATATATATAAAAGAGAGATAAGAACAAAACGTGATGATGACGCAGAAATATACAAATTTCGGCTCACTCGCGCGCACTAATTTAGAGTATTTTTTTAAAGTCCTCAGTTTGTTGGTATAAATCGTTATCTATAAGGCCGTCACTATATCTTGATTAGAATTGTAAGATTTGATAAGCAAAAAATGGCAAGAATTCCATGTTTTGTAAGCTGAAATACAAAAATTTTCGGCTCGCTCGCTGCGCTCGCTCGCCAAAATTTAACAAAATTCGCTACATTTAAATCACCCTCAAAAAGACCCCTTTTAAGTGCTTGAAAAAGAGCATGTCATGTAGACTTTGTTTAAAGTCCCTACCGGGATGGGGTTGGGGTTGAACACTTTTTCAGAAATTAGGGGCGCAATTTTCGCGCTTGCCCCGGGCGCCGTTTCCCCTAGATACGCCACTGTTTAGTTTATTTAGAAATGATTTTCCTCACCAAAATCTCAATGCATAAACCTGACCAATGGAGCAAAACACTGGTATTTTTTTCCTGAAAATACTGTTTTCGTGACAACACAGTGTCTAACACCGACAAATGACGAAGGTTGCACTACAATCGGGATAACTACTTCCCGCATTAGTACCCCTGGTATAACAACTACAACCCGATAGATACCCTAGGGATTTAGCACTGCAATCTTCTACTTTCCCAGCGCAGTTACCCTCCAGGGCAATCGCATGGCTAGCCCCGAACAACTTACCTCCAGGGCTATTCCCGATAGGGCAACTCATGGGCGTCACCAGGGGGGGGGGGGGGTGCGCTGGGTGCGAACGCACCCCCTTCAGAACCTAAAAAAAATTGTTTATCAAAAAAAAATGCTTCAGTCTGCGAGTGACCTCAACGCCGGACGCTAAATAATTTTTTTTTTTCTTATTCAATTTTTATTTTTATTTTGCACCAGGGGGAAAAAACAAAACAAAAAACAAAACAAAAACAAAACAAAAACAAAAACAAAAAACAAAAACAATCGCACCCCGGATCTGGCAGCACTGATGCATTATACATACAGTGTTTACTATCTATCGACCGTACTGTATACGTAATATTTCATTCATTGTGCAACGGATTATCAATTCAGAAAAAGCAAAAGCTCCATCGCATGGAAGGAAGATACCCCGCCCACCCCCTCCCCCGTTATAGGTCTCCAATCAGTGGCGTAACGGGGGTGGGGTGGGGGGGGGGGGGGCACCCCCCCAATCCGCTGGTAAAAAAAAAAATCAAAATGGTAATTCAAAGGTTAATAAACTGCTTTTGAAATTGACATGAAAGGGTGAGCAAGAAATTATTTTTTTTCTCTAAGATTTCTTTTAACCATAATTAAAGAGGCATCAATAGTGTGAAACATTGTTCAAAAAGCCCGGAGCCGACAAAAGATTGTGATTCATCGTGATTCCTGGTTGGCTTTCTGAATGATAGGCAGGATGGAGCAGTGTACTCAGAACATCCGAACGGCAAAGAGTCGCTGTAATGTTGCGCAATGTGATGTAGAATTACATCTCTGTACCTTACACTTCGTTATATCAAAGCTAGATTACTGATTGTTGCTTTACATACTATAGTCTATATTAAAATGCCTTGCATTGCCAATAATAAGACTTGACGGGCTATTTCCCAACTTTTCCCAACACACACAAACACACACAAACACAAACAATTAGGGGATGCTCTAAAGTGCAGATTTTGGACATCCTTCCCCCGCTTGGTCACTTCGACGCCCCCTCGCTGGTCATACCTCCCCCAATCATGAACAATAAACCGACATCCTTGACTACCAGTGGCGCACCGCCCCCCTTAATTTCCAAAGCGAAAACAACATATTTATAGCTAAAAACGGCAGTTTTTGGACTGTAAAATGTCAGAATTTTTACTCTCACTCGCTCCGCTCGCTCGTATTTAATCGCTCTGCTATTCTCCTGATGTTGCTGCCAGTATCAAATTGCCAGCAGTTGCTCCCGGTGCGCCCCTTAATTTCCAAAGCGAAAAGGATAGCTACAAACGGCAGTTTTTAGACTGTAAAATGTCAAAATTTACAAGCTCGCTCGCATTTTAATCAATTCAATTCAATTCAAACTTTATTTCATTTTTCGAAAAGAACATAAACATTTCACTTCCTTTGGTAACATAGAATACGGTTGCATAATCAAAACAAAGTAAATTGAGAAAACATAATTGTGGAACCTTGGGGTAACAGAAACGTTGTAAGGAAAATTGATTGACTGAAGTGATACAGACGATATAATCGTTATGCCATTCTCCTGATGTTGCTGCCAGTAATTGCCAGCAGTTGCGCCCTGTGCGCCCCCCTTAATTTCCAAAGCGAAGAAATATACCTACAAACGGAAGTTTTTTTGACAGTAAATTGTCAAATTTTTCAAGGTCGCTCGCTCCGCTAGCTCGCATTTAATCGTTATCCCATTCTCCTGATGTTGCTGCCAGTAATTGCCAGCAGTTGCGCCCGGTGCGCCCTGCTTAATTTCCAAAGCGAACAAATACAGCTACAAACGGTAATTTTTTGACTGTAAAATGTCAACATTTTCAAGCTCGCTCGCATTTAATCGCCTTGCCATTCTCCTGATGTTACTGCCAGTAATTGCCAGCAATTGCGCCCGGTGCCCCCTCTTAATTTTCAAAGCGAAAAGATGCGTAGCTAAAAACGGCATTTTTTTAAAACTGTGAAATGCCAACATTTTCGAGCTCGCTCGCGCTCGCTCGCTTCTCTCGCTTGCATTTAATCGTTGTGCCGTTCTCCTGACGTTGCTGCCAGTAATTGCCAGCAGTTGCACCCGGTGCGCCCCCTTAATTTCGAAAACGAAGAAATATAGATACAAACGGCAGTTTTTTGACTGTCAAAATTTTCAAGCTCACTCGTTCTGCTCGCTCGCATTTAATTGTTATGCCATTCTCCTGATGTTACTGCCAGTAATTGCCAGCAGTTGCGCCCTGTGCGCCCCCCTTAATTTTCAAAGCGAAGAAATATAGGTACAAACGGAAGTTTTCGGACTGTAAATTTGTCAAAATTTTCAAGCTCTCTCGCTCCGCTTGCTCCCATTTAATCGTTATGCCATTATCCTCATGCTGATGCCAGTAATTGCCAGCAGTTGCGCCCGGTGCGCCCCCCTTCATTTCCAAAGCGAAAAAATATAGCTACAAACCGCAGTTTGGGATTGTAAAATATCAAAAATTTCAAGCTCGCTCGCTCCGATCGCTCGCATTTAATTGTTATGCAATTCTCCTTTTTTTTTCTTTTTACAAAAAGTCCCTCCGTGGAAGGGGTATCCCCCTCCTACACCCTCTCCCGCTCGGTTGCTTCGCTCCCTCGCCGAGGATCTCACATCGTCACATAATGTATCCCCGTAATAGTCCTTCATATTATTTTCATTTTCACAATGCTCTACGAAACGCGACTTTTACACTCTTGTTTTTACAAAAAGTTCCCACCGTGGGAGGGGGTATCCCCCTCCCACAACCCCCTCCCACACCCTCCGCACTGAAGGAGCGAAATTGATCATCGTCGAGGATCTCACACCGTCACATAATGTACCCCCGTATAGTCCTTCATAGCGAAAGATTCGTGTATGTATACAATCACATGTATGTACATATATAGAGTATGTGTAAATGTACATGATGACACAGGATCCAATAAATCAAATTTAAAAAAAAATCTCACAGTTTACATTTACTGTCAAAACGCACCCCCCCCCCCCTTTGAAAAAAAAAAGCTGGTGACGGCCCTGTAACTCACCCCCTCCCCCGAAAACATCCCCCGTCCCCGGATAAATACCACCAGGACAATTTTCGCAGGGCAATTACCCACCAGATAAATATCACCCGGTTGATTACTCCCTCTAGGGCTTTCCCACCAATCCTGATAGCCTACAACTATTACCTCTGGATATCAAACTTCTTAACCTCCAGGCCAATTCACCAAAACAATAATTCCCCATCGGGGATCCCCCGAACCCACGGCCCACGACAACTACTCTGAGGCAGGCAGGGATGAAATGTCATGGAGTACCCCATGAATATGTCTACTTATGGGCCCACATATTTTACCTTTATTTCATAAATTAATGAGTACATTACTGCATCTATTTTGAAAATTCTTATCACCGCCTCCAGATGTGTCTAGGAGAATTTCGATGCTATTTTCTGTTTATACCGTATTTAGAAGTCCGGCAGCCAAAAGCCATTTTTTTTTTGGCCGAAGTACTTTTTCTCTGATACAGTTTTTTTTTTTCTCTGATGATTATTCATCTTTTGGGTCTTTTCAAAGATATTCAGGTGGTTGTGGAGCTCTCACCCTTGGGCAATTTTGATTATTCAAAATGGCGTCCAACATGGCCGCCACACAGCCCTCAATATAGGAAAATGTATGTAATCATGTGTTGTAAATGCTACTATATCAACGTTTGGATGGAGCATTTGTCCAAAGGTCCAATAACTTGAACAAGATACTTTTGACATTTTTTGTTGCAGGACAGTTGCCACGGTAAACATTGAATTAGCTTAAAATCCCTAAAATGCACAATATAAATACAAAATGACATGGAATCGGGTTTGTGTGTGTGGTGAGGGACGTGTTGACCAGAATGTTTGGCAGAAATTCGTAGAAACTATTTTACCTAAAGGACCTGAGTAGATGGTTGCCATGGATACTTGCTCTTTGGCTGGTTCCAGACATGATATTTTACATACGAATGTATAGTCCTGGGATGTTTCAAAAATTATAAGTAACCTGTATATATATATACATATATATATATATAGGAAGCTTATCAATCTGTAAAAGAAACTGACTACATCGTTGTCTTCCGAATTTGCCTTTTTCTTGGTGTTATACATGTTACCATGAGAGTATCATCTGAAGAGATAATTGCCTACGATGTCTTGAAGCATCATAAAATTATATACATTAAAGAAAATCCTATGATATCAAGTAGAGGAGATGCAGGAGAGTTCAACCACTTTTTCCATTTTTTGATATGTTTCCTAATCAATTCTTGCTCACAACAAGTGTTTGTTACCAAATTGAAGAACAACTATAAACCTGTCTTGTTATAGCGATGAAAATTTCTTCTACTCTTCTAGGATATTGCCTAATAAAAAAAAAGAACTTTCTTTAGAAAAATAAGTGTCAACACTCTGCAGAGCAAGGAGAGTTAAGCCGTGAGTTGGGCCATCTTTAGAAGACATGTGCTACTTGTTTGAGAGTTAAACCACGATGTCAAACCATAAAGATTAGATTACAAAATCGGCTTACAAGTAGCCAGTAGCCAGAAATAAATCTTAGCTTAACAAAATCGGTTTTATCCTAAATTCAAGCATAGAAAGATATGAAAATTTAAGAAGTTCAAACACTCATAAGGCACTTTATTCTTAAACATCCCTTAATATAAGAACCACTCATATCGGGGCTGGCGCTATGTTTTTTAAAAGTGAGGCGGCCCAGTTTATATTCAATACTATAGTCCCTCGCATAATGAAGCAAAGTAAAAATAAGCTACTCATCAGAACTGGAACCTGAATCTTAAAAAACTTACATGACCTAATTTAGAAACCTACATGTACTACAGAAATGAAACAAGAAAAGTAAGTCATAATATGTTTTTTGTTTTTTGTTTTTTTTTTTTTTTTTACAGAATATTATAACAAACACATATTTTCTTTTTCAGAGTGTTTTTGCCTTATACACTTGTATAATATCAACTTCGGTTAAATTAATATGCATGACTCATGAATAAAAACTACAGGTAAGTATAGTGAGATAATTAACAGGAAATCATGAAACAAACTGGATTATTTCATCCTCAAGGACTGTAGTTTATTACGAACAATGTATGTATTGATGTCAATGTCATGAATGTGAAAGTTATTTCATTATAGCCTTCACCTTGTACCACATAATAGGAAGTCTCATTTTTGAAATGTTGTTTTCACATAACACTTAATGAACGATTTTTTAAGGAAATTTATGCAGGCTGTAATATTGCAATGTATATTCCAATATTTTGACAAAACCATGAAAATATTTCACATTGTATGATTTTATTTTTATATTACAACTTGGAAACAAATGAAAACATGCAAATCCCAGCTAATAGTCGGTTTATCCATCCAATAAGTATTACACAAAGATGTTAGTCTCTTGCCATCTAGTTTTAATAGTGTCAAGCAATTTTGTTGCAATGTGTATGTATGCATGTTATGGGACTGTCCTTGAAAGTGACATTGAGCAGTTACCATGGCAACCAGGACATATCAACTTCATAATTATAACAGAGGGAGGTACTGGATTTGTGTAACCAATATAGGCATATGTGGAGTAAAGACCTGAAATATGGTATTTCACATTTTCACATCATTGCTATACTGCAATTCAATCCTTCGGCATTTATTCACAATTAAATTCAAGTTTAGGTTGCTATGGCAACTATAAATATAAATTAAGGCTAGATTAATGGTAACTTCATTAAGGCTTTCTTTGTAAGAGGTATGCAGGTAATTGATATTTCGTTGACGTCGCACAAATAACAGGCATTTTTGTGTATTTTGCATACTTTGCTAACTTTTTTGAGGTTTGTTCCAATTATTTGATGGTTACCATGGCAACCAGATTCTGTTCGACTAGAGACATTGTACTAATATTACTGGCCGTTTAGATAAGTGTTCTAATTGAAGTACTAGTGTTTTAGTGACATTTTTCTGACTCTTGTATAGGCTTCATGGCAGCCATTTTGGACGCCACTTTGAATAATTAAAATTGCCCAATGGTGAGAGCTCCACACCCACCTGAATATCATTGTAGAGATCCTAAAGATGAATAATCAACAAAGAATATATATATATATATATATATATATATCAGAGAAAAAGTACTTAGCCCCCTCGGCTGCCGGACTATAGCATTCATTTCAGTATTGCCCTGCTGCATCATTTTGCAGTAACCACTACATTATAGGTAACACAGAACATTATTTCCATTTAAAATTACCCTTTTCTAAAATTAGACCCCAAACAATCACCTCTCCTCCAATTAATTTGACACAAGAAAATTACCACTCCCATTTAAATTTTCTTACATCGTTTATTTCAGTCGGAAAAAAACTCATATTCTTTGAACAGCGAAAAATAACGGGTATCAACGAAGTCTTCGAAATCACAGTGATTAATTATTCGTTTCTTTGTAATGATCTCGGTATTCCCGAGCCGCTCAGAGCCGATAATACATTAACCATCTGTTTTTTTTTTGTCTTGTCCCTTTGTTTACTTGCTTGTTGCTTGCTTAGTTTGCGGTCGTGCTGGTCATCAAAGGCTAACGCTCAGAGATCCCCATTTCTGCATTCTGTCTAGGAATGTAATCGTGAAAAGCTTGCTTGCTTCACATATGATAATGATGATTATGTGAATAATGATGATATTAATAATGATAATGATAATGATAATAATAATAACGAAATAAATAAATAAATAAATACTAATAATGGTGTCTATACTTGCACAGGGCGCAGGTCTACTTTTTTCGAAGGCGTTTCAAGAAATAAAAATGAATTTAGATATCATACATGTTCAAACAAGAAAACACAGAAGAAAAGGACAAGCAACAAACAACCACATATACCAGATAAAGATTGCAATCGTTCCGAACATTACATATTGCAGTTATAGTCCTCATTGTGAGGGGAACAGACACGTTTTAAAGTTTGGATTTCAACATTTTATAGATGACAGTAATAGAGTAGGTATACGGGGAAAAGGGTATGAACCGAATGATGTACTAATAAGTTTTTGTAACATCTTTTTTTTGGAATATTACACAATAAGCGAATTCGAAAAACCCAACCGAGAAGAAGGCAAAGAATGATTAAGCATAGCAGCCATGGGCGTAAATTCCCCCTGTAATGGAGGCGGGGGGGGGGATGGTTTGTACTAATTTTTATTACATAAAGAAATGTTACCATTTTATTGAATTCATTTGGGCACTATTCAGGGCCGCGCCAAATTTTTGAAAGGTTGGGGGGGGGGGGGGGGTCAAACTGACCTTTCAGTGAAGAAGAAAGGAAATCAAAAAGACAAGAGAAACAACAACAAAAAAGTCTTCATACTGACAAGCAAAAACAAACAAACAAAAACAAGAACAAAAAGACTACATATTTTTGCTGCCACTTCCCTCCCACTTTATAATTCATGCAAAAGAATGGGACATTCGCTCCCTGTAAAGTGTGTGTGTGTGTGTGTGTGTCGGGGGGGGGGGTCACCAAGCTTCTCCCCCTCCAAAAAAACAAAAAAAAAAAACAAAAAAAAAAACAAAAGGGTGCGCCGGTCAGGTTATTGGCTTGTAACCGTGGTAATAGTGGCTATCGCCGATCATCCCCCCCCCCGAAGGATTTATGCCGTTGATATCAGCTGCAGATTTTGATCCAACAACAACAACATCAAAAAAGAGGAATCGTATATTTGAAACTTAAATAACCCAACTGATATCTAACATTCCGCTGAACTTGAGCTATATGACTTCGATATGAGATTTCGTGATCGACTATCACACATAAGTTACGGGCTGTTTTTGATGAAGTATACAGGTGCTAGAGACAGGACCGATATGGACATAACATCATTAATGATCGAATTTACTTAACATATATATGATTCTGAAAACCAATAACTGAACATTTATCATCATTCAGGTAAAGGCCACATAAAAGAAGGCTCCATGTGTTAAAGATGTAATGATATACTATAGTACATGAATGTCTTAAATCGGAGAACGTGGATACAGCTGCTAACGTCTTTCACGTTGAGTGAGATATTCAACCAGGATGTAAAGGCCCTAAAGTTATCCAGGGGATTTCTTTTTCTGGGGGGGGGGAGGGGGTTATTCCGAGTGGTAGTTATCCGGGGGGTAATTATCCGGGGTAGTTATCGGGGGGGGGGGGGTAGTTATCCGGGAAGTAGTTATCTAGGGGGTAGTTATCCAGGGGTAGTAATCCGGGGTAGTTGTCCAGGGGTAGCTGTCCGGGGGTAGTTATCTGGTGGTAGTTATCCGGGGGGTAGTTATCCAAGAGGTAGATATCTGCAGGGGTAGTTATCTGGGGGTAGTTATCCTAGGGGAAGTTATCCAAAGGTAGTCATCCTGGGGGTGGTTATCCATGGGGTAGTTGTCCTAAGGGGGAATCTACCCGGAATTGCCCAGAGGGGTGATTGCCCTAGGAGGATAGTTGTCCAGGGGGTAGTTGTCCTAGGGGGTAGTTGTCCTAGAGGGTAATTGCCCTGGAGGGTAATTGCCCTATGGGGTTAGTTGTCCGGCAGGTAGTTGCCCTAGGGGGGAATTGTCCTGAGGGATAATTATCCAAGTGGCAGTTATCTGGAGGGTAGTTTTCCAGGGGGTAGTGTTCCTAGACCCCAAATGTCGAAAAACAACTTGTCACCTTGATTTCTTGTCCTAAACAAATTCTAACCACTCGTTGACTTGTCTTTTTGTCCGCAACAAGTCAACTTTTCTGTTCCACTAACTAACCAATTTACGGAAGCTTAAAAGTGCCAACCAGATGACGAGATAAGAAAACGAGAAGACAGGTTAAATACCGAGAAGCCGAGTTATTGCAACTCGGCAAGTCGACTTGCTTGGATCAAGAAGACAAGATGACAAGTTGTTGAAACTCGGTAAGTCGACTCGTTTGGGACAAGAAGATATGATAACGAGTTGTTGAAACTCGGAAAGTAGACTTGCTTTGGACAAGAAGTCAAGATGACAAGTTGTTGAAACTTGGCAAGTCGACTCGTTTGGGACAAGAAGTCAAGATGACAAGTTGTTGAAACTCGGCAAGTCGACTTGCTTTGCACAAGAAGTCAAGATGACAAGTTGTTGAAACTCGGCAAGTCGATTCGTTTGGAACAAGAAGACATGATAACGAGTTGTTGAAACTCGGAAAGTCGACTTGCTTGGGACAAGAAGTCAAGATGACAAGTTGTTGAAACTCGGCAAGTCGACTTGCTTGGGACAAGAAGTCAAGATGACAAGTTGTTGAAACTCGGCAAGTCGACTCATTAGGGACAAGAAGTCAAGATGACAAGTTGTTGAAACTCGGCAAGTTGACTCGTTTGGAACAAGAAGTCAAGATGACAAGTTGTTGAAACTCGGAAAGTCGAATTGCTTGGGACAAGAAGTCAAGATGACAAGTTGTTGAAACTCGGCAAGTCGACTTGCTTGGGACAAGAAGACAAGATGACAAGTTGTTGAAACTCGGCAAGTCGACTCATTAGGGACAAGAAGTCAAGATGACAAGTTCTTGAAAATCGGCACGTCGACTTGCTTGGGACAAGAAGTCAAGATGACAAGTTATTGAAACTCGGCAAGTCGACTCGTTTGGAACAAGAAGATATGATAACGAGTTGTTGAAACTCGGAAATTCGACTTGCTTTGCACAAGAAGTCAAGATGACAAGTTGTTGAAACTCGGAAAGTCGACTTGCTTGGGACAGGAAGTCAAGATGACAAGTTGTTGAAACTCGGCAAGTCGACTCGTTTGGAACAAGAAGACATGATAACGAGTTGTTGAAACTCGGAAAGTCGACTTGCTTGGGACAAGAAGTCAAGATGATAAGTTGTTGAAACTCGGCAAGTCGACTTCCTTGGGACAAGAAGTCAAGATGACAAGTTGTTGAAACTCGGTAAGTCGACTCGTTTGGGACAAGAAGACATGATAACGAGTTGTTGAAACTCGGAAAGTCGACTTGCTTTGGACAAGAAGTCAAGATGACAAGTTGTTGAAACTCGGCAAGTCGACTCGTTTGGGACAAGAAGTCAAGATGACAAGTTGTTGAAACTCGGTAAGTCGACTTGCTTTGCACAAGAAGTCAAGATGACAACTTGTTGAAACTCGACAAGTCGACTCGTTAGGGACAAGAAGTCAAGATGACAAGTTGTTGAAACTCGGCAGGTCGACTCGTTTGGAACAAGAAGACATGATAACGAGTTGTTGAAACTCGGCAAGTCGACTTGCTTGGGACAAGAAGTCAAGATGACAAGTTGTTGAAACTCGGCAAGTCGACTTGCTTGGGACAAGAAGTCAAGATGACAAGCTGTTGAAACTCGGCAAGTCGACTCGTTAGGGACAAGAAGTCAAGATGACAAGTTGTTGAAACTCGGCAAGTCGACTCGTTTGGGACAAGAAGTCAAGATGACAAGTTGTTGAAACTCGGGAAGTCGACTCGTTTGGAACAAGAAGACATAATAACGAGTTGTTGAAACTCGGTAAGTCGACTCGTTTGGGACAAGAAGACATGATAACGAGTTGTTGAAACTCGGAAAGTAGACTTGCTTTGGACAAGAAGTCAAGATGACAAGTTGTTGAAACTCGGCAAGTCGACTCGTTTGGGACAAGAAGTCAAGATGACAAGTTGTTGAAACTCGGCAAGTCGACTTGCTTTGCACAAGAAGTCAAGATGACAAGTTGTTGAAACTCGGCAAGTCGACTCGTTTGGGACAAGAAGTCAAGATGACAAGTTGTTGAAACTCGGCAAGTCGACTCGTTTGGAACAAGAAGACATGATAACGAGTTGTTGAAACTCGGAAAGTCGACTTGCTTGGGACAAGAAGTCAAGATGACAAGTTGTTGAAACTCGGCAAGTCGACTTGCTTGGGACAAGAAGTCAAGATGACAAGTTGTTGAAACTCGGCAAGTCGACTCGTTAGGGACAAGAAGTCAAGATGACAAGTTGTTGAAACTCGGCAAGTCGGCTCGTTTGGGACAAGAAGTCAAGATGACAAGTTGTTGAAACTCGGCAAGTCGACTCGTTTGGAACAAGAAGACATGATAACGAGTTGTTGAAACTCGGAAAGTCGACTTGTTTGGGACAAGAAGTCAATATGACAAGTTGTTGAAACTCGGCAAGTCGACTCGTTAGGGACAAGAAGTAAAGATGACAAGTTGTTGAAAATCGGCAAGTCGACTTGCTTGGGACAAGTAGTCAAGATGACAAGTTATTGAAACTCGGTAAGTCGACTCGTTTGAGACAAGAAGATATGATAACGAGTTGTTGAAACTCGGAAATTCGACTTGCTTTGCACAAGAAGTCAAGATGACAAGTTGTTGAAACTCGGCAAGTCGACTTGCTTGGGACAAGAAGTCAAGATGACAAGTTGTTGAAACTCGGCAAGTCGACTCGTTAGGGACAAGAAGTCAAGATGACAAGTTGTTGAAACTCGGCAAGTCGACTCATTAGGGACAAGAAGTCAAGATGACAAGTTGTTGAAAATCGGCATGTCGACTCGCTTGGGACAAGAAGTCAAGATGACAAGTTATTGAAACTCGGCAAGTCAACTCGTTTGGGACAAGAAGATATGATAACGAGTTGTTGAAACTCGGAAATTCGACTTGCTTTGCACAAGAAGTCAAGATGACAAGTTGTTGAAATTCGGAAAGTCGACTTGCTTGGGACAAGAAGTCAAGATGACAAGTTGTTGAAACTCGGCAAGTGGACTTGCTTGGGACAAGAAGTCAAGATGACAAGTTGTTGAAACTCGGCAAGTCGACTCGTTAGGGACAAGAAGTCAAGATGACAAGTTGTTGAAACTCGGTAAGTCGACTCGTTTGGAACAAGAAGACATGATAACGAGTTGTTGAAACTCGGAAAGTCGACTCGTTTGGGACAAGAAGTCAAGATGACAAGTTGTTGAAACTCGGAAAGTCGACTCGTTTGGGACAAGAAGACATGATAACGAGTTGTTGAAACTCGGAAAGTCGACTTGCTTTGCACAAGAAGTCAAGATGACAAGTTGTTGAAACTCGGCAAGTCGACTCGTTAGGGACAAGAAGTCAAGATGACAAGTTGTTGAAACTCGGCAGGTCGACTCGTTTGGAACAAGAAGACATGATAACGAGTTGTTGAAACTCGGCAAGTCGACTTGCTTGGGACAAGAAGTCAAGATGACAAGTTGTTGAAACTCGGCAAGTCGACTTGCTTGGGACAAGAAGTCAAGATGACAAGCTGTTGAAACTCGGCAAGTCGACTCGTTAGGGACAAGAAGTCAAGATGACAAGTTGTTGAAACTCGTCAAGTCGACTCGTTTGGGACAAGAAGTCAAGATGACAAGTTGTTGAAACTCGGCAAGTCGACTTGCATGGGACAAGAAGTCAAGATGACAAGCTGTTGAAACTCGGCAAGTCGACTCGTTAGGGACAAGAAGTCAAGATGACAAGTTGTTGAAACTCGGCAAGTCGACTCGTTTGGGACAAGAAGTCAAGATGACAAGTTGTTGAAACTCGGGAAGTCGACTCGTTTGGAACAAGAAGACATGATAACGAGTTGTTGAAACTCGGTAAGTCGACTCGTTTGGGACAAGAAGACATGATAACGAGTTGTTGAAACTCGGAAAGTAGACTTGCTTTGGACAAGAAGTCAAGATGACAAGTTGTTGAAACTCGGCAAGTCGACTCGTTTGGGACAAGAAGTCAAGATGACAAGTTGTTGAAACTCGTCAAGTCGACTTGCTTTGCACAAGAAGTCAAGATGACAAGTTGTTGAAACTCGGCAAGTCGACTCGTTTGGGACAAGAAGTCAAGATGACAAGTTGTTGAAACTCGGCAAGTCGACTCGTTTGGAACAAGAAGACATGATAACGAGTTGTTGAAACTCGGAAAGTCGACTTGCTTGGGACAAGAAGTCAAGATGACAAGTTGTTGAAACTCGGTAAGTCGACTCGTTTGAGACAAGAAGATATGATAACGAGTTGTTGAAACTCGGAAATTCGACTTGCTTTGCACAAGAAGTCAAGATGACAAGTTGTTGAAACTCGGCAAGTCGACTTGCTTGGGACAAGAAGTCAAGATGACAAGTTGTTGAAACTCGGCAAGTCGACTCGTTAGGGACAAGAAGTCAAGATGACAAGTTGTTGAAACTCGGCAAGTCGACTCATTAGGGACAAGAAGTCAAGATGACAAGTTCTTGAAAATCGGCATGTCGACTCGCTTGGGACAAGAAGTCAAGATGACAAGTTGTTGAAACTCGGCAAGTCGACTTGCTTGGGACAAGAAGTCAAGATGACAAGCTGTTGAAACTCGGCAAGTCGACTCGTTAGGGACAAGAAGTCAAGATGACAAGTTGTTGAAACTCGTCAAGTCGACTCGTTTGGGACAAGAAGTCAAGATGACAAGTTGTTGAAACTCGGCAAGTCGACTTGCATGGGACAAGAAGTCAAGATGACAAGCTGTTGAAACTCGGCAAGTCGACTCGTTAGGGACAAGAAGTCAAGATGACAAGTTGTTGAAACTCGGCAAGTCGACTCGTTTGGGACAAGAAGTCAAGATGACAAGTTGTTGAAACTCGGGAAGTCGACTCGTTTGGAACAAGAAGACATGATAACGAGTTGTTGAAACTCGGTAAGTCGACTCGTTTGGGACAAGAAGACATGATAACGAGTTGTTGAAACTCGGAAAGTAGACTTGCTTTGGACAAGAAGTCAAGATGACAAGTTGTTGAAACTCGGCAAGTCGACTCGTTTGGGACAAGAAGTCAAGATGACAAGTTGTTGAAACTCGTCAAGTCGACTTGCTTTGCACAAGAAGTCAAGATGACAAGTTGTTGAAACTCGGCAAGTCGACTCGTTTGGGACAAGAAGTCAAGATGACAAGTTGTTGAAACTCGGCAAGTCGACTCGTTTGGAACAAGAAGACATGATAACGAGTTGTTGAAACTCGGAAAGTCGACTTGCTTGGGACAAGAAGTCAAGATGACAAGTTGTTGAAACTCGGTAAGTCGACTCGTTTGAGACAAGAAGATATGATAACGAGTTGTTGAAACTCGGAAATTCGACTTGCTTTGCACAAGAAGTCAAGATGACAAGTTGTTGAAACTCGGCAAGTCGACTTGCTTGGGACAAGAAGTCAAGATGACAAGTTGTTGAAACTCGGCAAGTCGACTCGTTAGGGACAAGAAGTCAAGATGACAAGTTGTTGAAACTCGGCAAGTCGACTCATTAGGGACAAGAAGTCAAGATGACAAGTTCTTGAAAATCGGCATGTCGACTCGCTTGGGACAAGAAGTCAAGATGACAAGTTATTGAAACTCGGCAAGTCAACTCGTTTGGGACAAGAAGATATGATAACGAGTTGTTGAAACTCGGAAATTCGACTTGCTTTGCACAAGAAGTCAAGATGACAAGTTGTTGAAATTCGGAAAGTCGACTTGCTTGGGACAAGAAGTCAAGATGACAAGTTTTTGAAACTCGGCAAGTCGACTTGCTTGGGACAAGAAGTCAAGATGACAAGTTGTTGAAACTCGGCAAGTCGACTCGTTAGGGACAAGAAGTCAAGATGACAAGTTGTTGAAACTCGGCAAGTCGACTCGTTTGGAACAAGAAGACATGATAACGAGTTGTTGAAACTCGGAAAGTCGACTCGTTTGGGACAAGAAGTCAAGATGACAATTTGTTGAAACTCGGCAAGTCGACTTGCTTTGCACAAGAAGTCAAGATGACAAGTTGTTGAAACTCGGCAAGTCGACTTGCTTGGGACAAGAAGTCAAGATGACAAGTTGTTGAAACTCGGCAAGTCGACTCGTTAGGGACAAGAAGGGACAAGAAGTCAAGATGACAAGTTGTTGAAACTCGGCAAGTCGACTCGTTTGGAACAAGAAGACATGATAACGAGTTGTTGAAACTCGGAAAGTCGACTTGCTTGGGACAAGAAGTCAAGATGACAAGTTGTTGAAACTCGGCAAGTCGACTTGCTAGGGACAAGAAGACAAGATGACAAGTTGTTGAAACTCGGCAAGTCGACTCATTAGGGACAAGAAGTCAAGATGACAAGTTCTTGAAAATCGGCATGTCGACTTCCTTGGGACAAGAAGTCAAGATGACAAGTTATTGAAACTCGGCAAGTCGACTCGTTTGGAACAAGAAGATATGATAACGAGTTGTTGAAACTCGGAAATTCGACTTGCTTTGCACAAGAAGTCAAGATGACAAGTTGTTGAAACTCGGAAAGTCGACTTGCTTGGGACAAGAAGTCAAGATGACAAGTTATTGAAACTCGGCAAGTCGACTCGTTTGGGACAAGAAGATATGATAACGAGTTGTTGAAACTCGGAAATTCGACTAGCTTTGCACAAGAAGTCAAGATGACAAGTTGTTGAAACTCGGCAAGTCGACTCGTTTGGGACAAGAAGTCAAGATGACAAGTTGTTGAAACTCGGCAAGTCGACTCGTTTGGAACAAGAAGACATGATAACGAGTTGTTGAAACTCGGAAAGTCGACTTGCTTTGGACAAGAAGTCAAGATGACAAGTTGTTGAAACTCGGCAAGTCGACTTGCTTGGGACAAGAAGTCAAGATGACAAGTTGTTGAAACTCGGCAAGTCGACTCGTTTGGGACAAGAAGTCAAGATGACAAGTTGTTGAAACTCGGCAAGTCGACTCGTTTGGAACAAGAAGACATGATAACGAGTTGTTGAAACTCGGAAAGTCGACTTGCTTGGGACAAGAAGTCAAGATGACAAGTTGTTGAAACTCGGCAAGTCGACTTGCTTGGGACAAGAAGACAAGATGACAAGTTGTTGAAACTCGGCAAGTCGACTCATTAGGGACAAGAAGTCAAGATGACAAGTTCTTGAAAATCGGCATGTCGACTTGCTTGGGACAAGAAGTCAAGATGACAAGTTATTGAAACTCGGCAAGTCGACTCGTTTGGGACAAGAAGATATGAAAACGAGTTGTTGAAACTCGGAAATTCGACTTGCTTTGCACAAGAAGTCAAGATGACAAGTTGTTGAAACTCGGCAAGTCGACTCGTTTGGGAAAAGAAGTCAAGATGACAAGTTGTTGAAATTCGGCAAGTCGACTCGTTAGGAACAAGAAGAGATGATAACGAGTTGTTGAAACTCGGAAAGTCGACTTGCTTGGGACAAGAAGTCAAGATGACAAGTTGTTGAAACTCGGCAAGTCGACTTGCTTGGGACAAGAAGTCAAGATGACAAGTTGTTGAAACTCGGCAAGTCGACTCGTTAGGGACAAGAAGTCAAGATGACAAGTTGTTGAAACTCGGCAAGTCGACTCGTTTGGGACAAGTAGTCAAGATGACAAGTTGTTGAAACTCGGCAAGTCGACTCGTTTGGAACAAGAAGACATGATAACGAGTTGTTGAAACTCGGAAAGTCGACTTGCTTGGGACAAGAAGTCAAGATGACAAGTTGTTGAAACTCGGTAAGTCGACTCGTTTGAGACAAGAAGATATGATAACGAGTTGTTGAAACTCGGAAATTCGACTTGCTTTGCACAAGAAGTCAAGATGACAAGTTGTTGAAACTCGGCAAGTCGACTCGTTTGGGACAAGAAGTCAAGATGACAAGTTGTTGAAACTCGGCAAGTCGACTCGTTTGGAACAAGAAGACATGATAACGAGTTGTTGAAACTCGGAAAGTCGACTTGCTTGGGACAAGAAGTCAAGATGACAAGTTGTTGAAACTCGGCAAGTCGACTTGCTTGGGACAAGAAGTCAAGATGACAAGTTGTTGAAACTCGGCAAGTCGACTCGTTAGGGACAAGAAGTCAAGATGACAAGTTGTTGAAACTCGGCAAGTCGGCTCGTTTGGGACAAGAAGTCAAGATGACAAGTTGTTGAAACTCGGCAAGTCGACTCGTTTGGAACAAGAAGACATGATAACGAGTTGTTGAAACTCGGAAAGTCGACTTGTTTGGGACAAGAAGTCAATATGACAAGTTGTTGAAACTCGGCAAGTCGACTCGTTAGGGACAAGAAGTAAAGATGACAAGTTGTTGAAAATCGGCAAGTCGACTTGCTTGGGACAAGTAGTCAAGATGACAAGTTATTGAAACTCGGTAAGTCGACTCGTTTGAGACAAGAAGATATGATAACGAGTTGTTGAAACTCGGAAATTCGACTTGCTTTGCACAAGAAGTCAAGATGACAAGTTGTTGAAACTCGGCAAGTCGACTTGCTTGGGACAAGAAGTCAAGATGACAAGTTGTTGAAACTCGGCAAGTCGACTCGTTAGGGACAAGAAGTCAAGATGACAAGTTGTTGAAACTCGGCAAGTCGACTCATTAGGGACAAGAAGTCAAGATGACAAGTTGTTGAAAATCGGCATGTCGACTCGCTTGGGACAAGAAGTCAAGATGACAAGTTATTGAAACTCGGCAAGTCAACTCGTTTGGGACAAGAAGATATGATAACGAGTTGTTGAAACTCGGAAATTCGACTTGCTTTGCACAAGAAGTCAAGATGACAAGTTGTTGAAATTCGGAAAGTCGACTTGCTTGGGACAAGAAGTCAAGATGACAAGTTGTTGAAACTCGGCAAGTGGACTTGCTTGGGACAAGAAGTCAAGATGACAAGTTGTTGAAACTCGGCAAGTCGACTCGTTAGGGACAAGAAGTCAAGATGACAAGTTGTTGAAACTCGGTAAGTCGACTCGTTTGGAACAAGAAGACATGATAACGAGTTGTTGAAACTCGGAAAGTCGACTCGTTTGGGACAAGAAGTCAAGATGACAAGTTGTTGAAACTCGGAAAGTCGACTCGTTTGGGACAAGAAGACATGATAACGAGTTGTTGAAACTCGGAAAGTCGACTTGCTTTGCACAAGAAGTCAAGATGACAAGTTGTTGAAACTCGGCAAGTCGACTCGTTAGGGACAAGAAGTCAAGATGACAAGTTGTTGAAACTCGGCAGGTCGACTCGTTTGGAACAAGAAGACATGATAACGAGTTGTTGAAACTCGGCAAGTCGACTTGCTTGGGACAAGAAGTCAAGATGACAAGTTGTTGAAACTCGGCAAGTCGACTTGCTTGGGACAAGAAGTCAAGATGACAAGCTGTTGAAACTCGGCAAGTCGACTCGTTAGGGACAAGAAGTCAAGATGACAAGTTGTTGAAACTCGTCAAGTCGACTCGTTTGGGACAAGAAGTCAAGATGACAAGTTGTTGAAACTCGGCAAGTCGACTTGCATGGGACAAGAAGTCAAGATGACAAGCTGTTGAAACTCGGCAAGTCGACTCGTTAGGGACAAGAAGTCAAGATGACAAGTTGTTGAAACTCGGCAAGTCGACTCGTTTGGGACAAGAAGTCAAGATGACAAGTTGTTGAAACTCGGGAAGTCGACTCGTTTGGAACAAGAAGACATGATAACGAGTTGTTGAAACTCGGTAAGTCGACTCGTTTGGGACAAGAAGACATGATAACGAGTTGTTGAAACTCGGAAAGTAGACTTGCTTTGGACAAGAAGTCAAGATGACAAGTTGTTGAAACTCGGCAAGTCGACTCGTTTGGGACAAGAAGTCAAGATGACAAGTTGTTGAAACTCGTCAAGTCGACTTGCTTTGCACAAGAAGTCAAGATGACAAGTTGTTGAAACTCGGCAAGTCGACTCGTTTGGGACAAGAAGTCAAGATGACAAGTTGTTGAAACTCGGCAAGTCGACTCGTTTGGAACAAGAAGACATGATAACGAGTTGTTGAAACTCGGAAAGTCGACTTGCTTGGGACAAGAAGTCAAGATGACAAGTTGTTGAAACTCGGTAAGTCGACTCGTTTGAGACAAGAAGATATGATAACGAGTTGTTGAAACTCGGAAATTCGACTTGCTTTGCACAAGAAGTCAAGATGACAAGTTGTTGAAACTCGGCAAGTCGACTTGCTTGGGACAAGAAGTCAAGATGACAAGTTGTTGAAACTCGGCAAGTCGACTCGTTAGGGACAAGAAGTCAAGATGACAAGTTGTTGAAACTCGGCAAGTCGACTCATTAGGGACAAGAAGTCAAGATGACAAGTTCTTGAAAATCGGCATGTCGACTCGCTTGGGACAAGAAGTCAAGATGACAAGTTGTTGAAACTCGGCAAGTCGACTTGCTTGGGACAAGAAGTCAAGATGACAAGCTGTTGAAACTCGGCAAGTCGACTCGTTAGGGACAAGAAGTCAAGATGACAAGTTGTTGAAACTCGTCAAGTCGACTCGTTTGGGACAAGAAGTCAAGATGACAAGTTGTTGAAACTCGGCAAGTCGACTTGCATGGGACAAGAAGTCAAGATGACAAGCTGTTGAAACTCGGCAAGTCGACTCGTTAGGGACAAGAAGTCAAGATGACAAGTTGTTGAAACTCGGCAAGTCGACTCGTTTGGGACAAGAAGTCAAGATGACAAGTTGTTGAAACTCGGGAAGTCGACTCGTTTGGAACAAGAAGACATGATAACGAGTTGTTGAAACTCGGTAAGTCGACTCGTTTGGGACAAGAAGACATGATAACGAGTTGTTGAAACTCGGAAAGTAGACTTGCTTTGGACAAGAAGTCAAGATGACAAGTTGTTGAAACTCGGCAAGTCGACTCGTTTGGGACAAGAAGTCAAGATGACAAGTTGTTGAAACTCGTCAAGTCGACTTGCTTTGCACAAGAAGTCAAGATGACAAGTTGTTGAAACTCGGCAAGTCGACTCGTTTGGGACAAGAAGTCAAGATGACAAGTTGTTGAAACTCGGCAAGTCGACTCGTTTGGAACAAGAAGACATGATAACGAGTTGTTGAAACTCGGAAAGTCGACTTGCTTGGGACAAGAAGTCAAGATGACAAGTTGTTGAAACTCGGTAAGTCGACTCGTTTGAGACAAGAAGATATGATAACGAGTTGTTGAAACTCGGAAATTCGACTTGCTTTGCACAAGAAGTCAAGATGACAAGTTGTTGAAACTCGGCAAGTCGACTTGCTTGGGACAAGAAGTCAAGATGACAAGTTGTTGAAACTCGGCAAGTCGACTCGTTAGGGACAAGAAGTCAAGATGACAAGTTGTTGAAACTCGGCAAGTCGACTCATTAGGGACAAGAAGTCAAGATGACAAGTTCTTGAAAATCGGCATGTCGACTCGCTTGGGACAAGAAGTCAAGATGACAAGTTATTGAAACTCGGCAAGTCAACTCGTTTGGGACAAGAAGATATGATAACGAGTTGTTGAAACTCGGAAATTCGACTTGCTTTGCACAAGAAGTCAAGATGACAAGTTGTTGAAATTCGGAAAGTCGACTTGCTTGGGACAAGAAGTCAAGATGACAAGTTTTTGAAACTCGGCAAGTCGACTTGCTTGGGACAAGAAGTCAAGATGACAAGTTGTTGAAACTCGGCAAGTCGACTCGTTAGGGACAAGAAGTCAAGATGACAAGTTGTTGAAACTCGGCAAGTCGACTCGTTTGGAACAAGAAGACATGATAACGAGTTGTTGAAACTCGGAAAGTCGACTCGTTTGGGACAAGAAGTCAAGATGACAATTTGTTGAAACTCGGCAAGTCGACTTGCTTTGCACAAGAAGTCAAGATGACAAGTTGTTGAAACTCGGCAAGTCGACTTGCTTGGGACAAGAAGTCAAGATGACAAGTTGTTGAAACTCGGCAAGTCGACTCGTTAGGGACAAGAAGGGACAAGAAGTCAAGATGACAAGTTGTTGAAACTCGGCAAGTCGACTCGTTTGGAACAAGAAGACATGATAACGAGTTGTTGAAACTCGGAAAGTCGACTTGCTTGGGACAAGAAGTCAAGATGACAAGTTGTTGAAACTCGGCAAGTCGACTTGCTAGGGACAAGAAGACAAGATGACAAGTTGTTGAAACTCGGCAAGTCGACTCATTAGGGACAAGAAGTCAAGATGACAAGTTCTTGAAAATCGGCATGTCGACTTCCTTGGGACAAGAAGTCAAGATGACAAGTTATTGAAACTCGGCAAGTCGACTCGTTTGGAACAAGAAGATATGATAACGAGTTGTTGAAACTCGGAAATTCGACTTGCTTTGCACAAGAAGTCAAGATGACAAGTTGTTGAAACTCGGAAAGTCGACTTGCTTGGGACAAGAAGTCAAGATGACAAGTTATTGAAACTCGGCAAGTCGACTCGTTTGGGACAAGAAGATATGATAACGAGTTGTTGAAACTCGGAAATTCGACTAGCTTTGCACAAGAAGTCAAGATGACAAGTTGTTGAAACTCGGCAAGTCGACTCGTTTGGGACAAGAAGTCAAGATGACAAGTTGTTGAAACTCGGCAAGTCGACTCGTTTGGAACAAGAAGACATGATAACGAGTTGTTGAAACTCGGAAAGTCGACTTGCTTTGGACAAGAAGTCAAGATGACAAGTTGTTGAAACTCGGCAAGTCGACTTGCTTGGGACAAGAAGTCAAGATGACAAGTTGTTGAAACTCGGCAAGTCGACTCGTTTGGGACAAGAAGTCAAGATGACAAGTTGTTGAAACTCGGCAAGTCGACTCGTTTGGAACAAGAAGACATGATAACGAGTTGTTGAAACTCGGAAAGTCGACTTGCTTGGGACAAGAAGTCAAGATGACAAGTTGTTGAAACTCGGCAAGTCGACTTGCTTGGGACAAGAAGACAAGATGACAAGTTGTTGAAACTCGGCAAGTCGACTCATTAGGGACAAGAAGTCAAGATGACAAGTTCTTGAAAATCGGCATGTCGACTTGCTTGGGACAAGAAGTCAAGATGACAAGTTATTGAAACTCGGCAAGTCGACTCGTTTGGGACAAGAAGATATGAAAACGAGTTGTTGAAACTCGGAAATTCGACTTGCTTTGCACAAGAAGTCAAGATGACAAGTTGTTGAAACTCGGCAAGTCGACTCGTTTGGGAAAAGAAGTCAAGATGACAAGTTGTTGAAATTCGGCAAGTCGACTCGTTAGGAACAAGAAGAGATGATAACGAGTTGTTGAAACTCGGAAAGTCGACTTGCTTGGGACAAGAAGTCAAGATGACAAGTTGTTGAAACTCGGCAAGTCGACTTGCTTGGGACAAGAAGTCAAGATGACAAGTTGTTGAAACTCGGCAAGTCGACTCGTTAGGGACAAGAAGTCAAGATGACAAGTTGTTGAAACTCGGCAAGTCGACTCGTTTGGGACAAGTAGTCAAGATGACAAGTTGTTGAAACTCGGCAAGTCGACTCGTTTGGAACAAGAAGACATGATAACGAGTTGTTGAAACTCGGAAAGTCGACTTGCTTGGGACAAGAAGTCAAGATGACAAGTTGTTGAAACTCGGTAAGTCGACTCGTTTGAGACAAGAAGATATGATAACGAGTTGTTGAAACTCGGAAATTCGACTTGCTTTGCACAAGAAGTCAAGATGACAAGTTGTTGAAACTCGGCAAGTCGACTTGCTTGGGACAAGAAGTCAAGATGACAAGTTGTTGAAACTCGGCAAGTCGACTCGTTAGGGACAAGAAGTCAAGATGACAAGTTGTTGAAACTCGGCAAGTCGACTCATTAGGGACAAGAAGTCAAGATGACAAGTTCTTGAAAATCGGCATGTCGACTCGCTTGGGACAAGAAGTCAAGATGACAAGTTATTGAAACTCGGCAAGTCAACTCGTTTGGGACAAGAAGATATGATAACGAGTTGTTGAAACTCGGAAATTCGACTTGCTTTGCACAAGAAGTCAAGATGACAAGTTGTTGAAATTCGGAAAGTCGACTTGCTTGGGACAAGAAGTCAAGATGACAAGTTTTTGAAACTCGGCAAGTCGACTTGCTTGGGACAAGAAGTCAAGATGACAAGTTGTTGAAACTCGGCAAGTCGACTCGTTAGGGACAAGAAGTCAAGATGACAAGTTGTTGAAACTCGGCAAGTCGACTCGTTTGGAACAAGAAGACATGATAACGAGTTGTTGAAACTCGGAAAGTCGACTCGTTTGGGACAAGAAGTCAAGATGACAAGTTGTTGAAACTCGGCAAGTCGACTTGCTTTGCACAAGAAGTCAAGATGACAAGTTGTTGAAACTCGGAAAGTCGACTTGCTTGGGACAAGAAGTCAAGATGACAAGTTGTTGAAACTCGGCAAGTCGACTCGTTAGGGACAAGAAGGGACAAGAAGTCAAGATGACAAGTTGTTGAAACTCGGCAAGTCGACTCGTTTGGAACAAGAAGACATGATAACGAGTTGTTGAAACTCGGAAAGTCGACTTGCTTGGGACAAGAAGTCAAGATGACAAGTTGTTGAAACTCGGCAAGTCGACTTGCTAGGGACAAGAAGACAAGATGACAAGTTGTTGAAACTCGGCAAGTCGACTCATTAGGGACAAGAAGTCAAGATGACAAGTTCTTGAAAATCGGCATGTCGACTTCCTTGGGACAAGAAGTCAAGATGACAAGTTATTGAAACTCGGCAAGTCGACTCGTTTGGAACAAGAAGATATGATAACGAGTTGTTGAAACTCGGAAATTCGACTTGCTTTGCACAAGAAGTCAAGATGACAAGTTGTTGAAACTCGGAAAGTCGACTTGCTTGGGACAAGAAGTCAAGATGACAAGTTATTGAAACTCGGCAAGTCGACTCGTTTGGGACAAGAAGATATGATAACGAGTTGTTGAAACTCGGAAATTCGACTAGCTTTGCACAAGAAGTCAAGATGACAAGTTGTTGAAACTCGGCAAGTCGACTCGTTTGGAACAAGAAGACATGATAACGAGTTGTTGAAACTCGGAAAGTCGACTTGCTTTGGACAAGAAGTCAAGATGACAAGTTGTTGAAACTCGGCAAGTCGACTTGCTTGGGACAAGAAGTCAAGATGACAAGTTGTTGAAACTCGGCAAGTCGACTCGTTTGGGACAAGAAGTCAAGATGACAAGTTGTTGAAACTCGGCAAGTCGACTCGTTTGGAACAAGAAGACATGATAACGAGTTGTTGAAACTCGGAAAGTCGACTTGCTTGGGACAAGAAGTCAAGATGACAAGTTGTTGAAAGTCGGCAAGTCGACTTGCTTGGGACAAGACAAGATGACAAGTTGTTGAAACTCGGCAAGTCGACTCATTAGGGACAAGAAGTCAAGATGACAAGTTCTTGAAAATCGGCATGTCGACTTGCTTGGGACAAGAAGTCAAGATGACAAGTTATTGAAACTCGGCAAGTCGACTCGTTTGGGACAAGAAGATATGAAAACGAGTTGTTGAAACTCGGAAATTCGACTTACTTTGCACAAGAAGTCAAGATGACAAGTTGTTGAAACTCGGCAAGTCGACTCGTTTGGGAAAAGAAGTCAAGATGACAAGTTGTTGAAATTCGGCAAGTCGACTCGTTAGGAACAAGAAGAGATGATAACGAGTTGTTGAAACTCGGAAAGTCGACTTGCTTGGGAGAAGAAGTCAAGATGACAAGTTGTTGAAACTCGGCAAGTCGACTTGCTTGGGACAAGAAGTCAAGATGACAAGTTGTTGAAACTCGGCAAGTCGACTCGTTAGGGACAAGAAGTCAAGATGACAAGTTGTTGAAACTCGGCAAGTCGACTCGTTTGGAACAAGAAGACATGATAACGAGTTGTTGAAACTCGGAAAGTCGACTCGTTTGGGACAAGAAGTCAAGATGACAAGTTGTTGAAACTCGGCAAGTCGACTTGCTTTGCACAAGAAGTCAAGATGACAAGTTGTTGAAACTCGGAAAGTCGACTTGCTTGGGACAAGAAGTCAAGATGACAAGTTGTTGAAACTCGGCAAGTCGACTCGTTAGGGACAAGAAGGGACAAGAAGTCAAGATGACAAGTTGTTGAAACTCGGCAAGTCGACTCGTTTGGAACAAGAAGACATGATAACGAGTTGTTGAAACTCGGAAAGTCGACTTGCTTGGGACAAGAAGTCAAGATGACAAGTTGTTGAAACTCGGCAAGTCGACTTGCTAGGGACAAGAAGACAAGATGACAAGTTGTTGAAACTCGGCAAGTCGACTCATTAGGGACAAGAAGTCAAGATGACAAGTTCTTGAAAATCGGCATGTCGACTTCCTTGGGACAAGAAGTCAAGATGACAAGTTATTGAAACTCGGCAAGTCGACTCGTTTGGAACAAGAAGATATGATAACGAGTTGTTGAAACTCGGAAATTCGACTTGCTTTGCACAAGAAGTCAAGATGACAAGTTGTTGAAACTCGGAAAGTCGACTTGCTTGGGACAAGAAGTCAAGATGACAAGTTATTGAAACTCGGCAAGTCGACTCGTTTGGGACAAGAAGATATGATAACGAGTTGTTGAAACTCGGAAATTCGACTAGCTTTGCACAAGAAGTCAAGATGACAAGTTGTTGAAACTCGGCAAGTCGACTCGTTTGGGACAAGAAGTCAAGATGACAAGTTGTTGAAACTCGGCAAGTCGACTCGTTTGGAACAAGAAGACATGATAACGAGTTGTTGAAACTCGGAAAGTCGACTTGCTTTGGACAAGAAGTCAAGATGACAAGTTGTTGAAACTCGGCAAGTCGACTTGCTTGGGACAAGAAGTCAAGATGACAAGTTGTTGAAACTCGGCAAGTCGACTCGTTTGGGACAAGAAGTCAAGATGACAAGTTGTTGAAACTCGGCAAGTCGACTCGTTTGGAACAAGAAGACATGATAACGAGTTGTTGAAACTCGGAAAGTCGACTTGCTTGGGACAAGAAGTCAAGATGACAAGTTGTTGAAACTCGGCAAGTCGACTTGCTTGGGACAAGACAAGATGACAAGTTGTTGAAACTCGGCAAGTCGACTCATTAGGGACAAGAAGTCAAGATGACAAGTTCTTGAAAATCGGCATGTCGACTTGCTTGGGACAAGAAGTCAAGATGACAAGTTATTGAAACTCGGCAAGTCGACTCGTTTGGGACAAGAAGATATGAAAACGAGTTGTTGAAACTCGGAAATTCGACTTGCTTTGCACAAGAAGTCAAGATGACAAGTTGTTGAAACTCGGCAAGTCGACTCGTTTGGGAAAAGAAGTCAAGATGACAAGTTGTTGAAATTCGGCAAGTCGACTCGTTAGGAACAAGAAGAGATGATAACGAGTTGTTGAAACTCGGAAAGTCGACTTGCTTGGGACAAGAAGTCAAGATGACAAGTTGTTGAAACTCGGCAAGTCGACTTGCTTGGGACAAGAAGTCAAGATGACAAGTTGTTGAAACTCGGCAAGTCGACTCGTTAGGGACAAGAAGTCAAGATGACAAGTTGTTGAAACTCGGCAAGTCGACTCGTTTGGGACAAGAAGTCAAGATGACAAGTTGTTGAAACTCGGCAAGTCGACTCGTTTGGAACAAGAAGACATGATAACGAGTTGTTGAAACTCGGAAAGTCGACTTGCTTGGGACAAGAAGTCAAGATGATAAGTTGTTGAAACTCGGCAAGTCGACTTGCTTGGGACAAGAAGTCAAGATGACAAGTTATTGAAACTCGGCAAGTCGACTCGTTAGGGACAAGAAGGGACAAGAAGTCAAGATGACAAGTTGTTGAAATTCGGCAAGTCGACTCGTTTGGAACAAGAAGACATGATAACGAGTTGTTGAAACTCGGAAAGTCGACTTGCTTGGGACAAGAAGTCAAGATGACAAGTTGTTGAAACTCGGCAAGTCGACTTGCTTGGGACAAGAAGTCAAGATGACAAGTTGTTGAAACTCGGCAAGTCGACTCGTTTGGGACAAGAAGTCAAGATGACAAGTTGTTGAAACTCGGCAAGTCGACTCGTTTGGAACAAGAAGACATGATAACGAGTTGTTGAAACTCGGAAAGTCGACTTGCTTGGGACAAGAAGTCAAGATGATAAGTTGTTGAAACTCGGCAAGTCGACTTGCTTGGGACAAGAAGTCAAGATGACAAGTTGTTGAAACTCGGCAAGTCGACTCGTTAGGGACAAGAAGTCAAGATGACAAGTTGTTGAAAATCGGCAAGCCGACTTGCTTGGGACAAGTAGTCAAGATGACAAGTTATTGAAACTCGTTAAGTCGACTCGTTTGGGAAAAGAAGATATGATAACGAGTTGTTGAAACTCGGAAATTCGACTTGCTTTGCACAAGAAGTCAAGATGACAAGTTGTTGAAACTCGGCAAGTCGACTTGCTTGGGACAAGAAGTCAAGATGACAAGTTGTTGAAACTCGGCAAGTCGACTCGTTAGGGACAAGAAGTCAAGATGACAAGTTGTTGAAACTCGGCAAGTCGACTTGTTTGTACCAAGAAGATATGATAACGAGTTGTTGAAACTCGACAAATCGACTTGCTTGGGACAAGAAGTCAAGATGACAAGTTATTGAAACTCGGCAAGTCGACTTGTTTGGGAAACAAATACATGATAACGAGTTGTTGAAACTCAGCAAGTCGACTAATTTTGGACAAAAAGACATGAAAATGAGTTGTTGAAACTCGGGAAGTCGACTTGTTTGGGAAAAGAAGACATGATAACGAGTTGTTGAAACTCGGAATGTCGACTTGCTTGGGACAAGACGTCAAATGACAAGTTGTTGAAACTCGGCAAATCGACTTGTTTTGGACAAGAAGACATGAAAACGAGTTGTTGAAACTCGACAAGTCGACTTGTTTTGGACAAGAAGACAAAATGCCGAGTTGTCAAAACACGACAAGTCGACTTGTTTTGGAAAAGAAGACAAATTGGTTAGTTAGTGGAACAGAAAAGTCGACTTGTTGCGGACAAAAAGACAAGTCAAGTCAACGAGTGGTTGGAATTTGCTTAGGACAAGAAATCAAGGTGACAAGTTGTTTTCGACATTTGGGGTCTAGGAACACTACCCCCTGGAAAACTACCCTCCGGATAACTGCCACTGGGATAATTATCCCTCAGGACAATTCCCCCCTAGGGCAACTACCTGTCGGACAACTAACCCCATACGGCAATTACCCTCTAGGATAACTACCCCCTAGGACAACTACCTCCTGGACAACTATCCTCCTAGGGCAATCACCCCTCTGGGCGATTCCCCCTTAGGACAACTACCCCATGGATAACCACCCCCAGGATGACTACCCTTGGATAACTTCCCCTAGGATAACTACCCCCAGATAACTACCCCCGCAGATATCTACCTCTTGGATAACTACCCCCGGATAACTACCACCAGATAACTTCCCCCGGACAGCTACCCCTGGACAATTCCCCCTGATTACTACCCCTGGATAGAACTACTCCCCGGATAACTACCCCCCCCCCCCCCCACCGCGATAACTACCCAAGGATAACTACCCCCCCCCCCCCCCCCGATAACTACCCCCCGGATAATTACCCCCGGATAACTACCCCCCCCCCCCCCGATAACTACCCCCGGATAATTACCCCCGGATAACTACCCCCTGGATAACTATGCCCCCGGATAACTACCCACCCGGAATACCCCACTCCCCCATTACTTGCCTTCCCCCCTCCCCTCAGAAAAGAAATCCCCTGGATAACTTTAGGGCCTTTACATCCTGGTTGAATATCTCACTCAATCGTGAAAGACGTTAGCAGTCTGTATCCACGTTCTCCGATATAAGACATTCATGTACTATAGTATATCATTATTATATACATCTTTAACACAATATGGAGCCTTCTTTTATGTGGCCTAAACTGAATGATGATAAATGTTCAGTTATTGGTTTTCAGAATCATATGTTAAGTAAATTCGATCATTAATGATGTTATGTCCATATCGGTCCTGTCTCTAGCACTTGTATACTTCATCAAAAACAGCCCGTAACTTATGTGTGATATAGTCGATCACGAAATCTCATATCGAAGTCATATAGCTCAAGTTCAGCGGAATGTTAGATATCAGTTGGGTTATTTAAGTTTCAAATATACGATTCCTCTTTTTTGATGTTGTTGTTGTTGGATCAAAATCTGCAGCTGATATCAACGGCATAAATCCGTACGGGGGGGGGGGGGTGATCGGTGATAATCACCATTACCACGGTTACAAGCCAATAACCTGACGGCGCACCCTTTTGTTTTTTGTTTTTGTTTTTTTGGAGGGGGAGAAGCTTGGTGACCCCCCGCCCGACACACACACACACACTTTACAGGGAGCGAATGTCCCATTCTTTTGCATGAATTATAAAGTGGAAGGGAAGTGGCAGCAAAAATATGTAGTCTTTTTGTTCTTGTTTTTGTTTGTTTTTGCTTGTCAGTATGAAGAATTTTTTGTTGTTGTTTCTCTTGTCTTTTGATTTCCTTTCTTCTTCATTGAAAGGTAATTTTGACCCCCCCCCCCCAACCTTTCAAAAATGTGGCGCGGCCCTGAATAGTGCCCAATTAAATTCAATAAAATGGTAACATTTCTTTTATGTAATAAAATTAGGTACAGACCATCCCCCCCCGCCTCCATTACAGGGGGAATTTACGCCCATGGCTGTTATGCTTAATCATTCTTTGCCTTCTTCTCGGTTGGGTTTTTCGAATTCATAATTGTGTAATATTCCCGAAAAAAAGATGTCACAAAAACTTATTACATTGTAGTACATCATTCGGTTCATACCCTTTTCCCCGTACACCTACTCTATTACTGTCATCTATAAAATGTTGAAATCCAAACTTAAAACGTATCTGTTTCCCTCACTATGAGGACCATAACTGCAATATGTAATGTTCGGAACGATTGCAATCTTTATCTGGTATCTGTGGTTGTTTGTTGCTTGTCATTTTCTTCTGTGTTTTCTTGTTTGAACATGTATGATATTTAAATTCATTTTTATTTCTTGAAACGCCATCGAAAAAAGTAGACCTGCGCCCTGAGCAAGTATAGGCACCATTATTAGTATTTATTCATGTATTTATTTATTCATTATTATTATTATTATCATTATCATTATCATTATTAATATCATCATTATTCACATAATCATCATTATCATATGTGAAGCAAGCAAGCTTTTCACGATTACATTCCTAGACAGAATGCAGAAATGGGGATCTCTGAGCGTTAGCCTTGGATGACCAGCACGACCGCAAAGTAAGCAAGCAAACAAGCAAGTAAACAAAGGGACAAGACAAAAAAAAAGATGGTTAATGTATTATCGGCTCTGAGCGGCTCGGGAATACCGAGATCATTACAAAGAAACGAATAATTAATCACTGTGATTTCGAAGACTTCGTTGATACCCGTTATTTTTCGCTGTTCACAGAATATGAGTTTTTTCCGACTGAAATAACAAACGATGTTAGAAAATTTAAATGGGAGTGGTAATTTTCTTGTGTCAAATTAATTGGAGGAGAGGTGATTGTTTGGGGCCTAATTTTAGAAAAGGGCAATTTTAAATGGAAATAATGTTCTGTGTTACCTATAATGTAGTGGTTACTGCAAAATGATGCAGCAGGGCAATACTTAAATGAATGCTATAGTCCGGCAGCCGAGGGGGCTAAGTACTTTTTCTCTGATATATATATATATATATATATATATATATATATATATATAATATATATATATATATATATATATTCTTTGTTGATTATTCATCTTTGGGATCTCTACAATGATATTCAAGTGGGTGTGGAGCTCTCACCATTGGGCAATTTTAATTATTCAAAGTGGCGTCCAAAATGGCCGCCATGAAGCCTATACAAGAGTCAGAAAAATGTCACTAAAACACTAGTACTTCAATTAGAACACTTATCTAAACGGCCAGTAATATTAGTACAATGTCTTTAGTCGAACAGAATCTGGTTGCCATGGAAACCATCAAATAATTGGAACAAACCTCAAAAAAGTTAGCAAAGTATGCAAAATACACAAAAATGCCTGTTATTTGTGCGACGTCAACGAAATATCAATTACCTGCATACCTCTTACAAAGAAAGCCTTAATGAAGTTACCATTAATCTAGCCTTAATTTATATTTATAGTTGCCATAGCAACCTAAACTTGAATTTAATTGTGAATAAATGCCGAAGGATTGAATTGCAGTATAGCAATGATGTGACATGTGAAATACCATATTTGAGGTCTTTACTCCACATATGCCTATATTGGTTACACAAATCCAGTACCTCTCTATGTTATAATTATGAAGTTGATATGTCCTGGTTGCCATGGTAAATGCTCAATGTCACTTTCAAGGACAGTCTCATAACATGCATACATACACATTGCAACAAAATTGCTTGACACTATTAAAATTAGATGGCAAGAGACTAACATCTTTGTGTAATACTTATTGGATGGATAAACCGACTGTTAGCTGGGATGTGCATGTTTTCATTTGTTTCCAAGTTGTAATACAAAAATAAAATCATACAATGTGAAATATTTTCATGGTTTTGTCAAATTATTGGAACATACATTGCAATATTACAGCCTGCATAAATTTCCTTAAAAATCGTTCATTAAGTGTTATGTGAAAACAACATTTCAAAAATGAGACTTCCTATGTGGTACAAGGTGAAGGCTATAATGAAATAACTTTCACATTCATGACATTGACATCAATACATACGTTGTTCGTAATAAACTACAGTCCTTGAGAATGAAATAATCCAGTTTGTTTCATGATTTCCTGTTAATTATCTCACTATACTTACCTGTAGTTTTTATTCATGAGTCATGCATATTAATTTAACCGAAGTTGATATTATACAAGTGTATAAGGCAAAAACACTCTGAAAAAGAAAATATGTGTTTGTTATAATTTTCTGTAAAAAACAAAAAAACAAAAAACATATTATGACTTACTTTTCTTGTTTCATTTCTGTAGTACATGTAGGTTTCTAAAGTAGGTCATGTAAGTTTTTTAATATTCAGGTTCCAGTTCTGATGAGTAGCTTATTTTTACTTTGCTTCATTATGCGAGGAACTATAGTATCGAAGACATAGGGAGGGGATGAGCAAACTTAAAGAATCTTAGATATCTTACTTGATTCTCACTCTGTTCTTCCTTACCACTCTCTCTGTTCCCTTTTCTACCGTCTCCACTAATAGTACAACTTCAACTTCCGACACATTATTATCCCCCGCTCTTCACTTTTGCCCTCCTTACTATCCCCATATGTCGTTTCTCTCCTCAATTCCCCTCTTTCTAGTCTCTTCTGCCAAGCAACGATGCGGTTAAGGACTACGTACACATGGTGTCACCGCAAACCTTTCTCCCTCAAACTTGAAGAAGTTCCATTGCAAAATCTCATTACGCAAAACTTTACTTTTCACTGTAATACACAGAGCCGACGCAAACAAGGAGTGAGGACTCGCCTCAACATTTTTTTTTTTTTGGGGGGGGGGCATAATACATAGGAATATATAGGGTCTTACCACCAGGATCCCCACACTTTTGTATACTTAATAGGCACAAGAAAAGTGGGATAGGCCCCTCATCTTTTTTTTTTCTTGTCAGCTGATTCAGCCTATTACCCCCCTAAGTAACATCAGAAAATAATAGTTAAGCCATCTTCCCCCCCCCCCTCCTTTTTCTTTCTTTTTTTTTTGCTTGTCAGTAAAACCCAGAAGTGGCACCAGAAATATAAACTGGGCCGCCTCACTTTTACAAAACATAGCGCCAGCCCCGATATGAGTGGTTCTTATATTAAGGGATGTTTAAGAATAAAGTGCATGATGAGTGTTTGAACTTCTTAAATTTTCATATCTTTCTATGCTTGAAATTAGGATAAAACCGATTTTGTTAAGCTAAGATTTATTTCTGGCTACTGGCTTGGCTACTTGTAAGCCGATTTTGTAATCTAATCTTTGTGGTTTGACATCGTGGTTTAACTCTCAAACAAGTAGCACATGTCTTCTAAAGGTGGCCCAACTCATGGCTTAACTCTCCTTGCTCTGCATGAGTGTTGACATTTATTTTTCTAAAGAAAGTTCTTTTTTTTTATTAGGCAATTTCCTAGAAGAGTAGAAGAAATTTTCATAGCTACAAGACAGGTTTATAGTTGTTCTTCAATTTGGTAACAAACACTTGTTGTGAGCAAGAATTGATTAGGAAACATATCCAAAAATGGAAAAAGTGGTTCAACTCTCCTGCATCTCCTCTACTTGATATCATAGGATTTTCTTTAATGTATATAATTTTATGATGCTTCAAGACATCGTAGTCTCTTCAGATGATACTCTCATGGTAACATGTATAACACCAAGAAAAAGGCAAATTCGGAAGACAACGATGTAGTCAGTTTCTTTTACAGATTCATTAGCTTCCTATATATATATATATATATATATATATATATATAGGAAGCATGTATATATATATACATGCGCTTTCCTCGCCAGGATAAAGCGTTTTAATGCCATATTGGGTTTTAATCTCATATATACAGGTTACTTATACATTTTGAAACATCCCAGGACTATACATTCGTATGTAAAATATCATGTCTGCAACCAGCCAAAGAGCAAGTATCCATGGCAACCTTCTACTCAGGTCCTTTAGGTAAAATAGTTTCTACGAATTTCTGCCAAACATTCTGGTCAACATGTCCCTCACCACACACACAAACCCGATTCCATATCATTTTGTATTTATATTGTGCATTTTAGGGATTTTAAGCTAATTCAATGTTTACCGTGGCAACTGTCCTGCAACAAAAAATGTCAAAAATATCTTGTTCAAGTTATTGGACCTTTGGACAAATGCTCCAATCCAAACGTTGATATAGTAGCATTTAAAACACATGATTACATAGATTTTCCTATATTCAGGGCTGTGTGGCGGCCATGTTGGACGCCATTTTGAATAATCAAAATTGCCCAAGGGTGAGAGCTCCACAACCACCTGAATACCTTTGAAAAGACCCAAAAGATGAATAATCATCAGAGAAAAAAAAACTGTATCAGAGAAAAAGTACTTCGGCCAAAAAAATGGCTTTTGGCTGCCGGACTACTAAATACGGTATAAACAGAAAATAGCATCGAAATTCTCCTAGACACATCTGGAGGCGGTGATAAGAATTTTCAAAATAGATGCAGTAATGTACTCATTAATTTATGAAATAAAGGTAAAATATGTGGGCACATAAGTAGACATATTCATGGGGTACTCCATGACATTTCATCCCTGCCTGCCTCTGAGTAGTTGTCGTGGGCCGTGGGTTCGGGGGATGCCCGATGGGGAATTGTTCTGGTGAATTGGCCTGGAGGGTAAGAAGTTTGATATCCAGAGGTAATAGTTGTAGGCTATCAGGATTGGTGGGAAAGCCTTAGAGGGAGTAATCAACCGGGTGATGTTTATCTGGTGGGTAATTGCCCTGCGAAAATTGTCCTGGTGGTATTTATCCGGGGACGGGGGATGTTTTCGGGGGAGGGGGTGAGTTGCAGGGGCGTCACCAGCTTTTTTTTTTTTTTCAAGGGGGGTGCGTTTTGACAGTAAATGTAAACAGTGAGATTTTTTTTTTAAATTTGATTTATTGGATCCTGTGTCATCATGTACATTTACACATACTCTATATATGTACATACATGTGATTGTATACATACACGAATCTTTCGCTATGAAGGACTATACGGGGGTACATTATGTGACGGTGTGAGATCCTCGACGATGATCAATTTCGCTCCTTCAGTGCGGAGGGTGTGGGAGGGGGTTGTGGGAGGGGGATACCCCTTCCACGGAGGGACTTCTTGTAAAAAAAAAAGAAAAGGAGAATTGCATAACAATTAAATGCGAGCGAGCGGAGCGAGCGAGCTTTGAAATTTTGATATTTTACAATCCCAAACTGCGGCTTGTAGCTATATTTTTTCGCTTTGGAAATGAAGGGGGCGCACCGGGCGCAACTGCTGGCAATTACTGGCATCAGCATGAGGATAATGGCATAACGATTAAATGCGAGCAAGCGGAGCGAGAGAGCTTGAAAATTTTGACAAATTTACAGTCCAAAAACTTCCGTTTGTACCTATACTTCTTCGCTTTGAAAATTAAGGGGCGCGCACAGGGCGCAACTGCTGGCAATTACTAGCAGTAACATCAGGAGAATGGCATAACAATTAAATGCGAGCGAGCAGAACGAGTGAGCTTGAAAATTTTGACACAGTCAAAAAACTGCCGTTTGTATCAATATTTTTTCGTTTTCGAAATTAAGGGGGGCACACCGGGTGCAACTGCTGGCAATTACTGGCAGCAACGTCAGGAGAACGGCACAACGATTAAATGCAAGCGAGAGAAGCGAGCGAGCTCGAAAATGTTGGCATTTCACAGTTTTAAAAAAATGCCGTTTTTAGCTACGCATCTTTTCGCTTTGAAAATTAAGAGGGGGCACCGGGCGCAATTGCTGGCAATTACTGGCAGTAACATCAGGAGAATGGCAAGGCGATTAAATGCGAGCGAGCTTGAAAATGTTGACATTTTACGGTCAAAAAATTACCGTTTGTAGCTATATTTGTTCGCTTTGGAAATTAAGCAGGGCGCACCGGGCGTAACTGCAGGCAATTACTGGCAACAACATCAAGAGAATGGGATAACGATTAAACGCGAGCTAGCGGAGCGAGCGACCTTGAAAAATGTGACAATTTACTGTCAAAAAAAACCTTCCGTTTGTAGCTATATTTCTTCGCTTTGGAAATTAAGGGGGCGCACAGGGCGCAACTGCTGGCAATTACTGGCAGCAACATCAGGAGAATGGCATAACGATTATATCGTCTGTATCACTTCAGTCAATCAATTTTCCTTACAACGTTTCTGTTACCCTAAGGTTCCACAATTATGTTTTCTCAATTTACTTTGTTTTGATTATGCAACCTTATTCTATGTTGCCAAAGGAAGTGAAATGTTTATATTCTTTTCGAAAAATGAAATAAAGTTTGAATTGAATTGAATTGATTAAAATGCGAGCGAGCTTGAAAATTTTGACATTTTACAGTCTAAAAACTGCCGTTTGTAGCTATCCTTTTCGCTTTGGAAATTAAGGGGCGCACCGGGTGCAACTGCTGGCAATTTAATACTGGCAGCAACATCACGAGAATGGCAGAGCGATTAAATACGAGCAAGCGGAGCGAGTGAGAGTGGAAATTCTGACATTTTACAGTCCAAAACTGCCGTTTTTAGCTATAAATATGTTGTTTTCGCTTTGGAAATTAAGGGGGGCGGTGCGCCACTGGTAGTCAAGGATGTCGGTTTATTGTTCATGATTGGGGGAGGTATGACCAGCGAGGGGGCGTCGAAGTGACCAAGCGGGGGAAGGATGTCCAAAATCTGCACTTTAGAGCATCCCCTAATTGTTTGTGTTTGTGTGTGTTTGTGTATGTTTGTGTGTGTTGGGAAAGTTGGGAAATAGCCCGTCAAGTCTTATTATTGGCAATGCAAGGCATTTTAATATAGACTATAGTATGTAAAGCAACAATCAGTGATCTAGCTTTGTAATAACGAAATGTAAGGTACAGAGATGTAATTCTACATCACATTGCGCAACATTACAGCGACTCTTTGCCGTTCGGATGTTCTGAGTACACTGCTCCATCCTGCCTATCATTCAGAATGCCAACCAGGAATCACGATGAATCACAACATTTTGTCGGCTCCTGGCTTTTTGAACAATGTTTCACACTATTGATGCCTCTTTAATTATGGTTAAAAGAAATCTTAGAGAAAAAAAATAATTTCTTGCTCACCCTTTCATGTCAATTTCAAAGGCAGTTTACTAACCCTTGAATTACCATTTTGATATTTTTTTTTACCAGCGGATGGGGGGGGGGGGGCGCCCCCCACCCCACCCCAGTTACGCCACTGATTGGAGACCCATAACGGGGGAGGGGGTGGGCGGGGTATCTTCCTCCCATGCGATGGAGCTTTTGCTTTTTCTGAATTGATAATCCGTTGCACAATGAATGAAATATTACGTATACAGTACGGTCGATAGATAGTAAACACTGTATGTATAATGCATCAGTGCTGCCAGATCCGGGGTGCGATTGTTTTTGTTTTTTGTTTTTGTTTTGTTTTTTTTTGTTTTTGTTATTTGTTTTGTTTTTTTCCCCCTGGTGCAAAATAAAAATAAGAATTGAATAAGAAAAAAACAAACAATTATTTAGCGTCCGGCGTTGAGGTCGCTCGCAGACTGAAGCATTTTTTGTAATAAACAATTTTTTTTAAAGGTTCTGAAGGGGGTGCGTTCGCACTCAGCGCATACCCCCCCCCCCCCCCTGGTGACGCCCATGAATTGCCCTATCGGGAATAGCCCTGGAGGTAAGTTGTTCGGGGCTAGCCCTGCGATTGCCCTGGAGGGTAACTGCGCTGGGAAAGTGGAAGATTGCAGTGGTAAATCCCTATAGGGTATCTATCGGGTAGTAGTTGTTATACCAGGGGTACTAATGCAGGAAGTAGTTATCCCGATTGTAGTGCAACATTCGTCATTTGTCGGTGTTAGACACTGTTGTCACGGAAACAGTATTTTCAGGAGAAAAAAAATACCAGTGTTTTGCTCCATTGGTCAGGTTTATGCATTGAGATTTTGGTGAGGAAAATCATTTCTAAATAAACTGAACATATCTTTGATCATCGTAGGGCAATGTGTTGCCGTCGGGTGGTACTATAATGACAATTTTTTTTGGTGTTTTTTTTTCTGAAAGAACATAAATCCAATTACCAGTTTTGCTGGATGAGCTAACACCATCGGGTCAGGGTGGGGCATCGGAAATATTCAGTGATTGTTTAAGTTGTATTTGTCTTTGAATTCACTGCTTTTTTGTTGTTGTTGTTGTGATGATGTTTTATTTGATAGTGCTATCTGGGGGTAGTCATCTGTGGGATAGTTATCCAGGAGTAGTTATCCCGGGGGTAATTATTCGGGGGTATAATCCGGGGGTAGTTATCCAGATCCAAGGGGTAGTAATTATGGGGTAGTTTTCCAGGAGGTAGTGTTCCTAGACCCCAAATGTCGATAAACAACTTGTCACCTTGATTTCTTGTCCTAAACAAATTCCAACCACTCGTTGACTTGTCTTTTTGTCCGCAACAAGTCGACTTTTCTGTTCCACTAACTAACCAATTTATTTTCTTTTCCAAAACAAGTCGACTTGTCGTGTTTTGACAACTCGGCATTTTGTCTTCTCGTCCAAAATAAGTCGACTTGCCGAGTTTCAACAACTTGTCATTTGACGTCTTGTCCCAAGCAAGTCGACATTCCGAGTTTCAACAACTCGTTATCATGTCTTCTTTTCCCAAACAAGTTGACTTCCCGAGTTTCAACAACTCATTTTCATGTCTTTTTGTCCAAAACGAGTCGACTTGCTGAGTTTCAACAACTCGTTATCATGTCTTTGTGTCCCAAACAAGTCGACTTGCCGAGTTTCAATAACTTGTCATCTTGACTTTTTGTCCCAAGTCGATTTGTCGAGTTTCAACAACTCGTCATCATATCTTCTTGTCACAAACAAGTCGACTTGCCGAGTTTCAACAACTTGTCATCTTGACTTCTTGTCCCTAACGAGTCGACTTGCCGAGTTTCAACAACTTGTCATCTTGACTTCTTGTCCCTAACGAGTCGACTTGCCGAGTTTCAACAACTTGTCATC